>NC_073695.1:55543466-55783466 GCF_029784165.1 Wyeomyia smithii | reverse complement strand
ATTGCTTCTATTGCGAAACTTGAAATCTTCAATTACGATCACCATGTAGATTGTCTTCCATGATAACCGTGCAAATTTGAACACAAGAGTTTTATGAGATATGACGCTTGTTTGCCCAATCCAGAAAAACGAGCAAATAAATTGAGCTCATATAACTTTTTACACGCTTTAAGGACACAAGGTTAATATAGAAATCATATTTCCAATGCACTTTCTTCAACTGTAAGTCAATTATCATTGATTTGGAATTTTGTTGCAGAAGCGCGATAAAATTGAGATAGAAAACGAATGTTGAAAAATCGAAAAAGCAATATATTACCTCAATATTCGAAATTATTGTTGGTGCGTTCGTATATCATAGAAGCTTAACATTATATTTACCTGTTTTGGAGAAAATTGTGATGAGCTGCATTATTTCATTCAAATATACAATTTTATAAACTGGTGCTAATTTGATGGCAATACAAGCGAAATTATTTCATATATGAAGAAAAAAAAGCGAAATTATTTCAGAATATAATGCTTTAGTAATTTACGCGAGACTGAATAAATGTCGATCAACTATCAAGCCGGTTTGAGAAGTCAAACTCGATAGCATAATGCATTTATCTTTTTCTGTTTGTTCTGTGAAACGCTCGAAAGAAAATTCTCGCGAAGAGAGCACGCTTGTGTTCATCAACCTTTTGGAAAGGTGAAGCAGCTGTTGGTTGTTTGTTATTTTTGCCTTTCTTCTGTATCGTGAAAGTCACACAAAGCCGTGCAAATCTTTACAGAAGATTGCCCTTTTTAGTAGCATTGTATGTTCAGTCAAAACATGTATGAAAAATGCAACAAAGTTGAAACTCCGTACACGGCATTCGTCGTATTTTTTTTTTTTCATTCTCGGAAGTGTCTCTATAAAAAGATTGCAATTTTTCTGCCGGACGGTGAGCTCTCACCAAAGAATGTGGATTAAAAAGAGTTTTTCAATACAGTACCTCACCCTTCGGTAGTCAGAAGCTGTAGCACACTAGCACAGGTGCATGACGGTTAATTCGCTGGGAACAAATTCTGTGAAATCTTGCACTGTATGAGACGATGAGTGGTAAGTAACGTTTCGCTTCACAATATAATAATGTAAGCATCGTAATTTAACCTGCATAAATTTTTAACTATAGTGTTCCAGAAAACCAGTCGAGTGGAAAATTCAATTTAGATTATGAGTTTTTGCACTGATTTTATGCGGGTCGATGCCAAAAAAACGCAATTACGCTTGTTTGTTTCCGAAGCATATATAATTAATTGATTGCTAATATCGAACAAAAAGGCACATCCGTAACAATCACTGCTGCCGGTACAAAATGCCAGAGAGCTAAACGAATCTCGAATTGTTCGGAAATGGTTCGACACTGCAATTTTTCTGGCTTGATGCAATTCGGTACGCTCTCATATTTTGGCGGTCGTTGAACGTTGCGCTCGCCAAAAAGGTATGCTGCAATATATGACGTTCTAGGAAGAAAGCCAACTAGCGTTCACGTAGTAGGTACACAAAAACGGCACCGAAACCTGCACTGGGGTGCTGCGAAATGCACGAAGCTGCGAAGATTAGTGAATGAAAAATGGATGTTCGTGATGTTTATTTATAGGCTAGTTATGAAAACTGCAGCCGAAATAAGCGAAGCTATAGACGCTACGAACGCCGCCCGTAATTCGCCGATTGATTGAGAAAATTTATATTGCTCGCTATTGCTCGGGTGGAAAGTAGGTTTTTCGAGTGCATCATAACAGTTCAACTGTTCGGAAGCCAAGAAAATACTGGGATATCCCAGCAGAATTTGAAGTATGTGCCATTTGAAGTGTATTGGCAATTTATATTTACTGTGTCATAACCATATAATTAAACGCGATAGAAATAGAGAAATAGCAAATAGAAAGGTGCATCGACATGCACCAGCAAATTGCACCCAATAACAAACATATCAGAACTTTTATTTCAACAGCACATTTGTCATGCATCTGGTTATTTCAATGGTACATGCGTCGTGCCGTGATGCTCCTTTTTACCATTTTACCCGTACAGTACGTGTTATTAAAAATACTCAAAAATATTGAAAAAAATATTCAACCGGTTACTAACCTTTGATGATTTCTGGTGGTTAGTAGTCTGAGTACAGATATATGCACAAAAGTCCTTACGAAAAACTGTATTACACTAAAAAAAGGTTATTTCTTGTGAGCCAAAAATAATATCACTATCACGAATGTACACGTTTTTCTTTGTTTTTGTTTGTTATTTTAGTTGTTTGACTGTTTCATGTCGCATAGTATGTCTTAAATAGCTTCTAGTGCACCTAAGATAAGGTGTCAATGGAGTTTTTACATTTTTTCAACGTAATAGTCGAGATTTAAGCAGGTGTCCATTTTACCATCCCTGTTCATTTTACCCACAATTCCCCTACTTGTGTTTAGATAAGTGTATATCGCCACTATTTATGTGCTTCCTGATATTTGAGTATTTTTCATGCTAAAATATGAATTGAATATAAACTGGGTTTGGGCGATTCATTGCATAAAAAAAATCGGTTCAAGCTGCGATCAGTGATGGCATAAACTCATGCAAAGTTGAACTGAGTAACACTTTTCGATAGTTTGAGCTTTTTTTTGCACCGCACACTCTGATCGATTGAGTTTAAATGCGTGCAATGCATGCGGTGCACGATGCATTCAACGATGCAAGCGATGATGTGACGCGATGAGTTTTGTTTTGAGATCGAATTTATGCTTTCAAAGGACAATGCAATAAACTGTTGCCGCAGACACATCATTTCACCGCAATTCGATTTTTATGCAATTGTTGTTATGCAGGATTTAAACTTGAATCTAACTCAAGTGTACTGCAGTGTTAGTAGGTTTAATGTGCAACCGAGAATAAATGTGCAAGCAAGTTTCAAAACTCACTTGGATACGACTGCAAAGTCACACTGCCTACTCTGGCTGCGATACGTAATGTTTTTTTTAAATTTGTTCCCAGATTTCTTCTTAAAATGAAAAAAAAAAATATCACAACGATTTTCATTATTGTTTTTGCAATGTTTTTTCTCAAGCAATTTTAAGTCCCGATAACCTCAACAGCGTATTGCATGTGTTCTTCTCTACGACAGCCCAAGACGTCACGTAACATGCAACTTTGGACTATTGCAGCGTTTCTCTACCTTTTTTTGCCCGCGTACCTCTTGGTGATATTTTCCGAATCAACTGTACCCCTTGGCTTGGTTTGTTCACGGAGAGTGAGAGAGAGAGAGAGAGAGTAGATGATAGATCATTAAGCAGACAATGTGTGCAGTAGGGAAAGCGAAATGGAAATATGATACAGATTTGGAAAAATATACCGTATCCCGACGGGACTTGAACCCGCAATCTCCCAACTTGAACCAGAAAATCCGCAATATCGGAGATTGCGAGTTCAAGTCCCGTCGGGATACGGTATATTTTTCCAAATCTAAATCATATTTCCAGTTCGCTTATTTTTCGCTTTCCCTACTGCACACTATGTCTGCTTAATGAACTTTAATTATTACTTGGTGAGTAATCAAAATATTTTCCTTCGTGTAACAAATCTATTACTTTACAAGTAATAAAATTCTTGTCATATAATTTTCACATGTTGCAAGATCACGAGTATCTAATAATAACCGTTACAACTACTTGCAAAACTTTCACTCACTACTTGAAAATGTAAATGAAAAATTATCCTCATCTCCAGTCGATTTACAACACACACTGTCGTGACTTAAGAGAATTAGATCGCTGCATCAATACAAGCACAGCAGATGATGTCTCGCTTACACATGCAACGCGGCTCTTGCTTGTATGTTAACTTTATTTCTTTATTACTTTTTGGTTATTGGCATCTTAGCAGTAGCAACAACTATACATAAAACAGTTTTTAAGTGATTAAATAAGTGGTTAAGGCGTTATCCATAAATTACGTAACGCTCATAGGGGGGATCCTTGACTCTCCAAAAACGAGCATTTTTATCAAGGAAATCCTTCTGCAGCGTTACATAATTTTTATGGGGGGGTAGATGTTGGCGTTACGTTTCGTTACATATGGGGGGTGGGGGTCCAAAAATCGAGTTTTTTGCGTTACGTAATTTATGGATGTCGCCTAAGTGAAATAACTGTTGGTGTTAAGGTCCAGCAAACAACATGAATAACACTACGTACAAAATTAAATGTATTCAACCTTTCGATGGTAAAACGTGTTCGAAGCAGCTGCGGAAACTATCGGATAATAATATCCAAAACATGAAAGCGATAAAGTATTCCAAGTCATTCGTACTTGTACGTCATGTCGTCTGCATGTAGAGAAACTAGCTCTCTCTACGCGTCTTATTTTTAAAACCGTCTGATAGCGGGAATCGTCGCTGAGTTACGCATATTAGATTTCAATAGGGCCAATATCAAAATGATTGATTATGTTACAAAAACAGCGCGTTGGATTTGAATCATGCTCTTAGCGATAATTTATAACAATAACAGAAAAAAACACCACAAAAAATTCTGAGTGAAAATGACAAAATATTCAAACGTCCATAACTTTTTTGTTTCTCATTTTACCATCAGCAAATTTTGACAGATAGTAATAAATATTGTCGTCTTCAATGTGTCAAAAAATTGGATTTTTAAAAAAGGTGCTTTTCGAGATATTTTAGATTTTGTGATAATTTGGAATATTTGGCCCAGAAAAAAAAATATTTTTAAGGTGCCGCCACACGGACGCTAATTCCCTTAGTTTCTAAGTCATAGTTGATTGTAAAGAGCATTTTTTTTTCATCATAACGCCTGATTGTATTGTCAAAAGCTATAACATAGAGACCCTGAATTACTCCGTCATGCCCGAATAGTTCATAACCTACTATTCAGTGATGAAGAAATGCTTTTTACAATCAACTAAGACTTAGAAACTAAGGGAATTAGCGTCCGTGTGGCAGCACCTTAAAAATATTTTTTTTTCTGGGCCAAATATTCCAAATTATCACAAAATCTTAAAATTGCTGTAAATCGTTTGCATTAGATGGAAGGTCAAAACTTTTTTGACGTAGAATTACGTTTTACGGCACCGTAAGGGGTGCAAACTGTAAAATCAAAAACGTCGAGAGCGTCATGAAATTGTCCGCTGTAAAATGCCTTAAACTCAGTCAGTTTCCAACTTTCTTCATTCTTACAACAATAGATTGGAAAATTAAATGTCACGCTAACTATTGTAGTATTGATAAATGTAGGGCCTTGTGAAACGCACATTTCGACCAATTAGAGCTGAAAACAAAGCCAAATATCAGGCAAAACTCTTAGTTTCAGTCTAAACCAAACTAAACAAGCAATCACCAGCTCTCTTCCCTAGCCCACCGGAGGTATAACTATCAGTAGTCTTGTATAAATGACAGCATGCAGAAATTTAGTCTTCATTTGTCTATCCGACCACTGTAGGAAAGAGGAAGTTTTACTGGTTCAGTAGCAAGCGGCAAGTAGGATGCGCAGCAGGGTGGCGATTTCCAGTTTATCGCAGCCTTATATATCGGACGGACCAACAGAGAAAACCGGTGGATGGCACTGATGATAATAGATCGGTGGGAACAACCGTCATATAGGAATGTCTGTAGCACTGCTGAGCATGTCCGGATATGTTAGTGATTTCGTCCGAATCTGGTGCATTCGTCCAGAGCCGTTTGGCCACAGCTAATAATTAATTGTAAGTGTGCTGGTTAGTGGCGAAGCGTGCCTGGATGACACCCGGGGCGTAAAATATTAGGGTCACCCCTTTTCTTCTAGGTGTTACCCCTTCCAGGTAGCAGTGAAATCATCTTGTTATCAAAAATTGTGGGAGTTAGCACACTCGTTTTCAATTGCACTAAATCTTCCCAAATTTATACAATTTTTGAGGGTGTCAGCTCGATCTCGATTAATTATCAATTAGAATTTATCTCACGGAAGTCACCCTTTTGAAAGTGACACGTATGAAAATTTTCCTCATGAGTGTCACCCGCTAGAGAGTGACACCCTGGGCGGACCGACCCCACCCCCCCACGCTACGCTAGTGGTGCTTGTTTGCTCGCTTGTAGTGTATGAGAAGAAATAATCAGAGAACCAAAATCATCCCGTATCATCAGCAAATTGTAATCCGCAATGATGATGAATCAAACAAACTTGCCGGTATCGCTTTTGTGAAATACCAATGGCACTTTTAAGTGCTACTAAATCGTATGAATGAAGTAGTTGATATTTTTCTACAACTCGTCAGAACATTGCTGATAGTGATAAAAACTACGCTGAATTGCTGATATTTGAAATCTCACTTTTCTCAGCTTAGGGAATTTTCCAGCTCAGAAATTTCACCAGAAAACAGAAATAATTTATAAATTTTCGTTTAAACTGTATAACTCAAATAAGAGTCCAATTTTTCAACGGTATGATATTACGTTTCAAGTAAAACTTACAAAACGAAATAAACGAATTTAATTGAGAAAAAAGTAACGGTTTGAAAAATAGTTGTCCATGAGAAAATACCGAACTCCAGAAAACATTCACACGTGCAAAAGTTTGTCTCCGTACTTTTTGATAGTCATAGCAAAGCCTAGAATAACATGATACTGACGTCTCCTAATAATTATTGGGTAGATAAAATCACTCTGAGATACTCCGATATAACCTCACACATGATCAATTTCGCGCATGAAAACTCTGTCCCCCGCGTTCCATCATAGAGACCTTGTTCCTGGTGTTAAACCTGAAATGCGTGGTGTAAGCCTTAAATCAACGTGTCAACGGGAAACACACTAAGAACTTTTGACATGGGACTACGTCTTTGTTTACTATTCTGGGATGCATTCTGTAAAATTGTAAATGAAACTGGCAAATGTTGCGTCAGATTTTAAACGTTAATAACAGCATAACCACATGAAGGAATACAATAACCAATATGTTGTTGGGTACATAAAATATATAACAATTTTATAATATGCTAGTTATCTCTCTAATTTCATTGCTAATCGGTAAAATTGATGAAATGTTTCAATAACAAATTTACGCGAATAATGAACCAATTACATGCGAGCATTCCTAGCACGGACGACGTTAATGGACACCATCCGTTCCCTGCGATATTCTCTGTATCAATATCGAAATAAAAATTGACAGAGTCTCCCCGTCCCAATAGGTCAATTAATGTTCGCTTCCATGAGCTTAGACTAATATGATGTCTCGAAGGTAAAAGTTTACCAAAAAGTTTGAAACAATCCCCATTCTTGAACCATTTCTAAACCTGCTTTGAGAACCTAATGAAAACTGATGTCTTGAAAGAAAACATGCTGGTAAAAGCAACAGTACCAGTGGAGTAAAGAACCGCAGGTCTCTCGTCGTCTATGATTGCAGCGGTACTCTTCTATTCGTACATTTTTTTCATTCGCACACTTCTATCCGTACTGCAGCGGCACTATTCGTATTGCAGTGGTACACTTTTGTTCGTACATTTCTATACGTGTGCAATCGAGGAAAAACTGCAATGCTACTGTTGATGGTGATTGAAGGTTTATCTCATAAATATGATTATCATAAATTGCTCAACAAAAATTGTAAATTTTTGCAACGGATATTTATTTAATTTTATCTTCGATATTCACTAAATAATGGTGATTGAGAGTTTATCTCATAAATATGATTACCATAAATTCCTCAACAAAAATTGTAAATTTTTGCAACGGATATTTATTTAATTTTATCTTCGATATTCACTAAATAATCGTGACCGGATAGTATCGAAAGAGTAAATTCCTAAATATATACATTTATAGAAGAGTAAGAGGCTGCGAATGCTTGTGAATTTTTTGTTTATTTACTAAGATTCATTCAGAAATTCTTTTTACATTTCAAAATTGTTAGATGATATATTATTATTCTAAGCTTTACCATGATAAACGTATATAAGCTATCTTCGTAAAACAGCAAATGTAGTTGTAGGCAAATGAAAAAAAAAAGGTCAAGCAAAACATAAAAATGTAATTGTTGATTGCTACGAATTTTTGTTGGAACTTGTTAATAATTTTGTTTGAAATATCTTCTTATGTTTGCCAATTAATGAACCTTTGTAAGGGCTTCCATATTATTTTGAAACTAAGATCCATATTATAGATTTGATTTAATCAGAGTCAAATAAGACAAAACCATTCATTATGATAACATAAGTATTATTGGATTTGGTTTTTGACGATATAGAGTTAATTCTGACTTTGACGCATGACGAAAAATTCTTGGTACTTCTTCAACAAGCACGATATTCTTGTGCCTTGTCATATACATGTTGTTTGCACAAAAAAAAATACTACAGGCATAATATCGTCAGATATAAACGATATTCTTTCGAATGTTGTTGAATATATTTCAAAAATTGATTTCCAGGGGAGGCTGAAAATAAAAATACGTACAGTCGCTGAGCAAACACATTGATTCTGTCTGCAGACTCTGTATACTTTGTAACATAAAATCCCCTAATTACAGTGTTTAGTCCCACGTCACCATTTCATACAACCCTAGGACTGTACACCTCGTAGTATTTTAGGGAGATTTCGGCATTTACGCGTTTTTATACGCGAATTTCAGATTTTACGCAGATTGTTTAGAAAAGTCTTTTTTTACGCGGTATGTTTTCAATAGTTTTTCATTTTCTAATTGCTTATTTAGAGTGTCCGATGAGTTTACTTAATCCAATTACTGAATATTCACTAATGGGCCTAATCGCTTTATATTTTTCCTTGATATTGAGTTCGATTCGTTGGTGGAAATAATACTGCTGTTTATTGTTTTTCGATTTTATTTTCTAGCAGAAATGGTTAAAAAACTATTAGCAAATGAAGTATATTTTTAACGCAAACTTCGAAATTTACGCGGTTTTTACGCCGGTTTCGGAATTTGTTTTGTTCTTCTTTTAACACAAATCAACAAATGCATGGTCAATGAAAGGGTTTGCCTACTGTTAAATATATTCAGTGAATTTGAAGGACAGCAAAATAAAATAAAAACCGGTGACCAAATTTTACATCATGTTTCAAAAAAATGACAAATAGTGTAATCTTATTCTGTATCTGTATTCATAAAGCAATGACGTAATATCTTATGATTTAATGTCATTATGACTGGTGATAGTTTCATATATCGGCAAGTGAATTATCACTTTATGCGTACAGTTCAAACGTCGGAGTATAGTTGAAGGATTACGTTGAAGCACACAGAATGTTGGTCTTGTTTCGAATAACCCATGTTGTACTTCATTTTTTCATTGTCGGGTACTGTCTTGTGCCGTCACTTAATAACCAAATTTTGATGGAGCTGTATGATGTTACAGGACTAATTGCATATGTAACTATAGATTGACGTTCATAATCAACAAATAGTGGTTTGGTTAATTTCAAATCTCTCTGACATGCTGAAAATTTATGACACTACGTTCCTTTCACACCCCGAAATCATCTTCCTCTGTGTTTAGCGAAACATTATATTTTTGGCGGTTTTTTCGATGCAACTGGATCAGAATATTTTTCCATGTGCGAATAATAACACGTGGGCCTAAAAAAGTTAAGACTCAGTTCACTCTGATTTCCTCATGCTTCAATGGGTCCGTCCCAGGCGAGAGGAGGTGTGTAGAGGACTAAATGCAATCAATGTTAACTTGTCATCACGATAGTAGTGTTTGCGTTTCCACACACACAAAAATAACAAACTTTGGTGTAGGTACTTCAGGCTCATAGTTTGCTAGGAAAGAAGGCAATTTTAGTAACTTGCGTTTGGCGTGTGCGTGACCACTGACAGCTTACAAAACTATATATATTCCGATGACTTCAAGTCACTTAAACAACGCTTTTCAAGGTTTGGTTCAAGGTTAACAATCATTTATTAAAAAAGAAAGTTGAAAAAGAATTGTTACTGAAACTTATCTCTTCATACCATCAAATTGATTGACCCCAATCGGGCGTATTTCTAATTGACATAAGAAAAACTATCGTAATTATACTATTCCTTTAATACAGGGGTTTTCAACCTTCTTTAGTTCATGCACCTCCTTTTGATAATTCACACAAGCTTTCCCCCCCTATCGGCACCATGAAAGAAGGCTGTAGTAAATCAAAAATATAGGGCTTTTTAAACATCAATTTTTAACAGGTTTCAAGCAGGAGAAGGAGAACCCCAATACACAGGGCTTACAATTCAGCATCTTTTGTGAAGGTGTGTGTCACGATTTATCGTCAACAAGCACATTTGACGTATGAATGCTTATAGAGCAATATAATGCGCATAAAACTGCTGCATGGGTTTTTTGCGAGCTAATTCATTGGACACTGAAAAAAAAGTCACGCCACCGTCAATCACAAAAGCGCATTACATGTGAAATTTTTTCACTCGCGATTCCCCCCCGGTTGAAAACCACTGCTTTAATAGAACCCACTTAGATATATTCATAAGAGTTTTAGGCAACCTAATTGCCTATCTAGAAAACCGAGATTTAATAAGATGTACAATGACCGTTTTCAAGTCAAGTCATGTTTGAATGTTTTAAGACATTCTCCTAAAAGCCTTGTTGACTACTTCTCTCTAACGCTTGTCGCTATTTAGAATTATGAATTTCAAAAAGGCTTTAGAACTAAAAAAGGCTTTCAATGTCGATCTAAATAAATTTTCAAAAAAGAACGCAAAGTTTCTAAGTTCAATAAGGCCATCACATCAACAAAACTCTGCTAATTCCTAAAAGAGTGTTACCAGCCAGCCCTTTAATCAAGTTGGCACGAAATCCTTTTAGATAGAAACTTTTCCCGAATGGAACTCAAGTTTACAAAAATGTTTTCAAGTATGAAAGAAAGCTGGTAAAAAAATATTCTCGCATTAGCCTTGGAATAGCCACAGTGAGAAAAATAAACAAATCAAACTAGAAAACGTCAAAGTCAAAAACAATTCCGAAGAAAATAAAATTTATGGGAAACTTTCCCTGAAACTTGAAAAAATAACCACTGCCAAAACATTATCTCTAAAATTGCCGTTTGTTACACTTGAGCAATCCAACGCCAACAAGAAACGACTGGATACGAGCGCTTATTCAAGCTATTGAAGCTATTGATGAAAATGAACATTTTGAGGTGATCATCACTTACGCGTGGTTTAGAATATTCATCAACTCATCACAATAGTTAAATAAACCATATCTGAAATATTCTATAAAATCCGAGTGAATGAATGCATTTGCAGAAGCAAAAACTTTAAAAAGATTATTGGTTATAGTGACATTTTTTTAGAGTAATGAAAGGTACGGTTATGGATGAAATATAACAAAATACTCACACTATAGTTGCTACGATAGGACGACATCCCGATAGCTCAGAAAGTCCCACCAACTAGCTTTCTCGAGGCAAAATCAATCTAAAACAGGATGACTGAGCAATTGTCCTTTTTTTTTCTTCTTTTACCCTGTTGTTGCCGCTAACTCCCCAACTTGAAGGAAAAAAAGTTAACGACGTCACACTCTCGGTCGCTTTTCCACTTTTTCAGTTAACGATTTCAGATAGCTTCCCGCTCCAACTACCAGCAGCAGCTGAATGTGTTACAACTATTTTCGCTCGCACTACACACCACTTGTTGCATCATCGCCATGCTACTAGCTTCATTTTTACTGCTTTCCAGATTAATTTTAGTCACTAAGATACACTGAACGTTTTCTTCACTGCAACCGGTTGGATGCCGGATTTTGTGGGTGAATTTCCTCCGTTCGGGATCACTTGAAGATAATGTGCAACACGCTTCTAGTTGAAAGGAAACCGGCTCGATCGTGTTGAAATCTTATCAACTTGAGTGAACGGTGGTTTGATTTTCTCTTCCTGTTTCGTCAAAGCAAAATAGAAAAAGATGAACACTAATTTAGTAATCCACGGGAAACTACATCACATAACGCATGCCTTCACCGCGAGAATGCACAGTGTGAGCGGCGATCGGTGCCAATTAATTTTCCGGAGATGTGATGTCGCACGGCAGGTAAAATTAGTGATGAAACTGGTAAAAAATGCATTACAATTTACAATTGTAACATCAATCGTTTTGCTTATCGGCTATATTTGAAGTTAACGAAATCAGCACTATTATCACTACGTAGTTTTAATTTCATACGCGAAGAGCATCCTACTGTCTTGAACTCACCACGTTTCTCTTATAACAACATCTACGCTTATTTTTAGCAAAAATACCCACTTTTCACTAACTCACCACGGCTCTGCCAGACGCCTGCTATCACAGCCGGATGGCAAAAACTTGCCTCACGACGTCAAATCCCACACATCTGTTTCGCCATTTTTGTTCCCCAAAGCTAGCGGAAAAATGTCTCGAAGATGTTGGTCTGATTCCAGCCGGCACAGTTCTGCACAACCAAGTACATATAAACTGTGTACAGATACACCCACAACTGAAAATGGAGCCGCTTGGTAAACAGTAGACTGTTAATCTTTGGATATCGCACTCTGTAGACTAGTTTTTTCACCAACGTACCGCACAGATAAGCGACCGTGACCAGCAACAGAATTCGGCGCAAGTGAATCAAGATTATTGCCATTACTAGTGGAGCACGCACCGAACAAAACACAGCCTGAGGGCACAACCCGAGAAAGTCGTATTTAATTTCGTATCGAGCTTCGTACAATCGATCGTAACACACGGAGAAACGCAAATAAATCGGTAATCTTTCACATTTAATCGACAGGCAGAGCAAGGAAAATTCTCACACACAAACGCGACATCGCGGCCAACGGTGGAGGTTTCGAACGCTGCGAAGTACGACTACTGACTAATTCGTAAGGACCGCAGCGGATCGCGGAGAAAAACCGTGTGATCAGGCGCAAAAAGTGAGGTGCGTTTGCGCAGTTCGGGGCGATTTCGATATTCGAAACGGAATATTCATTCGAAAAGAAAGTCATCAACTTACTAACACAAGCTTATCTGTTTGTTGCAACACTCAAATCGATTAGTGTTATTTTGAGTGTATATGAAGATGTGTCTGAAGAAAATTGTCCTGCGTGGACTGCAATTTTTGGGAAAAAATATCGCATTGGCTAGACATAAAACGGCTGCCGACTGACGTGTTGACACATCATGAATTGTCCGGCGCGTTCTTTCGATTAGAATTCTTTGGGTAATCCTTGTTTGTCATCACGCAAAAAAGGTTTTTATTCGTAATTAATTTGGTGAATAATAAGTAGTGTTCTGATACCTCATAAATCTGAAAATAGATTGGTTAACGTCTTAACAAAAATAAAATTGCAAAAGTAGTCGCAATTCAAGTGGAATTTTTGGCAATTAAATGTAATATATTTAAATTAATATATACCAACATTGAATCAAAATGTAATCTAATCACAGTATTTTTTATCAAAAGACCTAGAATGCCATTCTACTCAAACAATATTTCATATTTTTTCAAAAGAGATGGAAATTTACCGTAATTTTTCGTAAGAAGTATTACGAAGACACATTCTCTGTCCAGGTCCAAGACTAATTAAAAGTTGAATTAATTTCGCACGACATTGTTATATTTTCTCACCATTCAACTTTTCATGGCAGGATTTGAAAAAAATGTGCCGGGTTAAACTGTTGATCATTCTATGTATTCATACTTTATTCTCCTATTTTTAAGCCGATTTGAAACCGGCTGTATTATTCGAAGATGATAATACTATTTCAAATATGTTGAATAATAACTTATCACAAACATGCATAATGTTCTTTTATTGAAAAAACACTCAACTCGGTTATCTTTTTCCCAGATATATCGAAGCTGTTTATTCAGTCAAAATCGCAAAACTGTCATTCATCGCCTCCTGCCAATCAACCACCTCCGCGCGTTCACCCGCATGGTTTATTTGTTTACGCTTCATTTTTGAGAAAAGAAAACCCACCTCGCACGAACCAACAACAAGGCATACCGGTGTTCTGCGCCTGCATAACGACCAGGCAGTCGGGAATTGGTTCCAGATTCACCTCTTCGCCACTCTGCCTCAAAACACAAACCATCCTTTCACACATTCTGTATAGAGCGAGCGATCTCATGCTTTTATGGAAAATAGTTTTACAGCGTGGAAACTGCAACGCCTCAAATGGCGGCGTCACAAAAGCAGAAACAGGAAAAATCTTATTAGTGTAAGCCAATTCGGGTTGTCTTGGGAGTCTGCTTGTTTGGGATGTGTTTAATATACTTTTATGGCCAAGGCAATCTACTGTGCTGAATGATTTATGAGGTTAGGTAATCGGTTAGTGCAGTGTCTAGCGTATAAAGTTAGTGGAAAACAATACCGGAAGAGTGTAGTAAAAGAGAATATGAGTCTCTCTGTCAAAACAATCGCGGCTCGTATAGATCAACCTTATGGGGTCAACTTATTACAGCAGAAGTGTTTATGTTATGAATCATTGTGTGAAATATGAATGTTTTGCTCGTTGGTTGCTGCCCATTTCCCTGAAGTAGAACCCATGAATCAGAATTACAAGCGGCTGCCATGTCTTGAGTACATTCACACGTTTCGTGTAGCGGACTGTATTTGATTTTTTTTATCGTTTACTCTTCGATCTTAATTTGCTTCCGAAAAAAAATACCTCATCAGCCACTGCTGTTTAGCGTCAGAGAACAACGGGAGAGGAATGTGTTTGGAGTGGGCAATTTGTTGTTGTTGAATCAGAATGACACATTTAGAGGCCCATCGTGCGGTGCAGCGAAAATGACACCAGCAACCTTGATCCAAGACAAATCGTTAATACGTTTTCACCTAACTTTACCCACTATAAAAAAGGAACGAAACCGTTGCGCTTTAACTGCGACGAATTTAACTGTGCACCACTTTTCTAGTGGAAGCTGTGAGATTAAATAAATAACAATTAATGTCAGCTTGAAGTGATCGCACAGCAGCGGCAGTGCTTCTGATTTTAAGAAGCGTTTCCTTATAATATGCTGCCATGACTGTGCGCCCGGAGGGGGTCTTTGGAGTTGAACTTCAACTTTAAGCGGAAGAAAAGAAAAAGTTTTTGATGCTAGTGTTAACCCTAGAAATGACCCAACTCTGCTAACAATCGAACACCTTAGAAAAATATGAATAAAATTAGGTTGAGTGATGATTTGGAAATTGTGTTTTGAATTTATTCAATAATAGTGATGAAAATAATAGTGATGATTATTAAAATTTATAAAACTTGTGCATTTTAGGTATACAAAGACAAATCCGTTATTGAATCTCGGTCAGTTAAAAGGAAGCTACTACTTGAAATCTGCCTCTTTCTACGTTACATACTCATTTTGGGTTTACCAGAAAGGAGTCCTAATGTGGTAAAAACCTTGAGGTACGATGCTGGCCTAACAAGTAAGTCGTCGTAGGTTCGAGTTGCGGCTAAGGAGACATTGTTGGTGTCAGTAGGATCGTGGCGCTAGCTTCGTAATTGTTCTGTACATTGAACAGTTGGCTGCGAAGTCTGTATACAGGTATCTAAACCATTCTGATAAAAGGTTCAATTTTTAAAATGACTTATGGCTTTAGCAAGTAGGATCTTAAATCAGAAATGATCTTTGTGAACACATCCCTGAATGTAATCGTTTTCGAGATTTTGCAAAAACACCTTTTTTATTTTTTTGACGTAGGACTACGTCTAACCGCACTATATCGAGATACATTCTGCGGAAACTAAAACCAAGATGTAACGCTGAAATGAAAGATTTCAAACGGTAATGCTAATGTAACCACATGATGGATTACAATTATCAATATGTCGTTGGATTGATGAAATGATGGACAATTTTGTGATTCCTCAGTTATCATTATCATTTCATTGTTTAACAGTGAAAATTGAATAAAAGTTTCAAGGTCGAATTTTCACGAACAATGTACCAATCACATGCGAGCACGCCTGGCACAGACTTCATGAGTAGACACCAACTGCCTGCTGTGACATCCTGTATAGAAGTGGCAAAAAAAATTTGACAGAATCTCCCCGTCCCAATAGGTCAACTAACGTTTGCTTCTATGAGCCTAGACTATATTGATGTCTTGAAGGTGAAGCTTTTTTGGCAAGTTCGTAACCACCTCCAATATCAGACAGTTTTACGTTCTGCTGTTAGAATGTTATTAAAACTGATGTCTTGAAGGAAACCATGCTGGCACAGGCATCAGTGCTGCACCGAGCACTGAGTGCTGGTCAGTCGTCGTCTATTAGTACAGAACAACTCGATATTCATTCGTGTGCAGCCAAGCCCCAAGACTACATTGCCGCTGTCAACGCACAGTGAGGTTTGTTGGGTTAACGCGTAGGTGTCGTTTTGCGATCTGGAACACAATCGCATTGCCGTTTGAATTGTCTCTTTTTCTTGTTTCGTATAGTAGAAAATATCAATATTGAATATGGTTATTCGGGTGCCGCAAAGAATCTGCGCCCCGGTGGCACAAAATTACGTACGCGTCGGTAGAGGCAGATAGCAGGGTATATAAATTAGGTTAATTGTACAGATAAAATGCGTTGTTTATTTTTGAACTCTACACTGTGTATTTCTCATGTCTATTTTGAATTTTCTGTGAATATATATTTTTGCAGGAAAATTTTATTATGTGACATCTTTGCCGCTTGGTGATCGGAGAGTGAGCCATCTTTCACAAGACAAATAAATATTGTTTAATTTTTACTAAATCGTACTCAATTTAGGTCTGTTTATAAGCTTACCTTTTCGCGTATTGAAGAAAATTAACAGTATTAGAATTGAAGAAATTTTTTCCTTCTAAAATAGAGCAAATAAATATTCAAAATACAGACCCCGTTCGATTTTGCTAAACACGACATGGCAGAATTTTTCTGTTGCCAAGATTGAACCATGCCAAAAATGAACGGTTCTCTTTTCATGACTTTTTTCATAGATATTTTCACCTATGAACTAGTTTTAGTTTCAAGTCGTTTGAGGTGTCGCTTGATGAATTGAGACTGACCATCTAGATACTAGATACTTGGTACTACCCGAGATATTAGAGGCTTAGTACTGCTTAGATCATGATCATTATATTACCGGCACATGTTCCGGTCATGTTCCAGGAGCCGTTTTACCGATTCCGGTCATCCGCTTCGGCAACATAAAGAACCAAAATACCCTTCTTTTGGAGGATGTTGAGCTTAAATTGGTTAAAATAATCAAGAAGACTAAGAAATATGATCAAACATAATCGCTCGTTTTGCACATGTGTGCCAAAATCGAACCGTGTCAAAAGTAAAACGAGCTCAAATCAAACAGAGCCTCAAAAAGAAATATAACACTATTGTAGTCCTACGTCAACTATGCGGTCGTATCTTGGATACCACCCTTCTACTATTTATTGAAAGTTAAATTGGGGGGGGGAACATTACTTATCGTTCCAAAGGGGTGAGGGGTCTGAAATCTAGGTTTTTAGCGTTACGAAATTTGTGTATAACGCCCAACGATAAAAAGGAATTACGCAGTTGGAGGCAACATACGAGGCTGTTCACAAAGGACATCAAGATTGTTATCGGGGATATAAACACTCAGTTTGGTAGGAAAGTGGTGTATATAGACCGGTGACAGGACCTCACAGCCTACACACCGACAGAGACATCCACAAAGCCTCCTGGGGATCACATAAACACCGAACAACAAATCAAATTGACCACGTTCTTATTGATGGCCGGTTATTCTCGAACATCACAAACATACCTCCCCTTCAGGGTGCGAATATAGACTCAGAGCACCACCTAGTAGCAGTACATGTGCACTCAAAACTATCTACGGAACTTCACATACGACAAAACCGTTCTCGTCGGCCAAACATCCGGCAGTTGCACAACACACAGGCACCTTGGAGTGCCTACGAACGATAACAGTGTCCCAGTTTCCGATATTCCAGAGATCAAACAGGAAAATGGATCACTAAAGAACAATCGAGCCGCAGGTGGGTACATATTATCGGCAAAGAGGCACTAGCAACGGCACTCCACTGTGTAATTTCCATGGTTTGGGAGGAAGAGAGACTACCGGGGGAATGGATGGAAGGAGATGCATGCCCCATCTATAAAAAGGGCTACAATGCAGCAACTACTGTGGCACGATTTTCAGCAAAGGTAGCCAACTCATAGGCATCACAGACGACCTCGACGTTATTACGAGAAACTTTGGGACGGCAGAGGCAATCTTCGACAAACTAAAAGTGGAGGCTAGGAGAGTTGGACTAGTATATGAAAAAGGAGAGGCTCGAGAGAAACCAACATTCACCTCCCACGGACGGTGATCATGGATGGCGTTGAACTCGAAGTGGTAGATGAGTTCGTATACTTGGGATCTCTGGTAACTACCGACAATAACACAAGTAAGATGATCCAACGACTTATTCAAGCTGGAAATCGGGCCTACTTTGGCCTTCGCATACGGCGCCAAACAACCAACCAACGATGTACAAAACCCTAATTAGACCAGTAGTTCTTTATGAACTTGAAACCTTGATGCTGCTCACGGAGGACATACGCGCACTAGACGTATTTGAGCGGAGAGTGGCACAGGCGTATAAATCTCGAGCTGCAGGCACTACTTGGAGACGTTCCTATTGTGCACCTGACAAAGGTCGGGAGACTGCGATGGGCCATGTCGCGAGAATGCCGGACGGTAAAATCGATCGGTAAAGTCGAAACGCCTAAGAAATTGGCAACGAGAAGCCTAGGACCGAGGAGATTGAAGGATGATTCTCGACGGCAAAAAGGCAAAAAGATTTTTTTGCAAACTAAGTTTTTTTTCACAACATTTATTTGACACGGCAAGCAAACTAAGTTTGAAACTAATATTCACTAATGAATAGAGAAATTAATACTGAGTGTGTGTGATTTCAAATTCCCAGATAAACATAAGCGCCGGATGTGAAAAAAAAAAATCCTCACTTCTACTCATCGTAGAAAAGTTTTGTTTTTACCTCTTGACGATTTCTTTTGTGCTGCTTGCGCCTGCAGCTTCGGAGAGGCTGATTTTGGGATTCTCTCACTGGTGGAGGATGATCGGAAGCATAGGGTGTGCTTTATTTTCATTTCTCTTTCTCTTTGCGGTTTCATTACTTTTAGAAGGGGAGAAAAAATTGACCTCCGAATTACGTTTAGAAGCAGAGCTCAAAAGTTTCGTCTTCGAAAAAATCTACTTTCTGGGACTTGAAATTTTAGGAATGAAGCTCAAAATTTTCCAACTGACCGCTTTGAGGCGCATTCTAGAATAGCGATGTTATAGATGTGATTTTTAGATAGTTACAGATGTGGATGCGAGTCTTTGAGTTCTGATGCGAATACGGATGTGAATTTTCATGCGGATGTTTCGCATTTACGGATGCGGATACAATTTTCCGTAACATCCTTGGAGTTTCGTTTCGCTTATTTCGCACTCCAGTGTAAAAGCGAGCAACAAATACCCCAAGGAAAATTTTGCTGTAAAATTTTATAAAACGATATCTTTTATCAACCCGCATGATATCTCGTGATGCATGATGCGGATGCGGATGTGGAAGCGGATGTCAATTTTCATGCAGATGTTTCGCATTCACGGATGCAGATGCGGAATTTTGCAAGAGTACATTTTTCGAGAAGACGAAACTTCTGGGCCCTACTTCTAACCTAAATTCACAAGACAATTTTCATATATTACAATGGCTCCCGCTTGAAAAGCCCAAAAAGTCGATTTCTTACAACAAATATATTCAAAGATTCTCATTGTCACTCTAATGCTTAAGCATGCACATTCTGTGATTGTTTTTTTTTTTTTTTGCTGCCACTGGTACAAAAATACGGGTTTAACAAATAAACCAGGATTTTCCATATTTTATACACGTTGCGTGGACTCCCCAGGATAGGTACAAATTGATTCAAGCTTCTACCCATTCCCGATTTCGGATATTTTTCAGATATACATTACTGATTTGTTATTTTGCAATGGTTGCAACGCTTCAATAAGATGAATTGAAATTTCCAGTTAAAATTTAACCTGATGAATTTATTTTCATTAGCTTTAGAAAAATACGATTGCTAATAAACAAGATTTGAATTTTGATCATAACATTGTAAATGATTGTTCAGACATTTTCTCATTTTTTTCATAATTACACATTGCTATCCATGTTTATGAACATTTTATCTACTTTTTGACTCTTCAATGTAGAAATTTATATATATTTCACTTTGTCTTCAGTTCAAGCTGTGCGTACTGACCTTAACTAGTTATTATATCATAAACTAATTTCAAAACAGTGTCTAGTTGCAATAAAAACTAAAACATCTGTATTATTATATGTAGAAACTTCGTCAAATTCAAAATTAATTGGGTTCGTAAATTTCGTAGCGTGGACTAACAGAAATATTAGTGCTATTTTTATTGAGAGAGATTCATACCTATAAAAATGCAATCCGGTCTGTCTGTCTGTCTGTCTGTCTGACATCTTGGAAATTCGGCCAACATGAGATCTACCGACTATATTTAAAAAAAATCACCGACCTAGTGAATTGTTTCATAGAAAAATAATAATAATAATACTAAAACTAACATTAAATTCATACAAAAAGCTCTTGATAACTTTAATAATTTTGCTTCACCAATCCGATTGGGACGGTTCACTAGGGATATAATCACCGAATGGTAGCTTCAAATCCTCTAACGAATACAAGAGGTCATTTATTTTTTATGTAAGAGGGGATATTCAATAAAGAGTTCCATTGTGCGAAGCCTTTTGCATGGGGGCTGTGTTGTTCAGGGATGGAAGGTATTCAAAATTACAGCAATTCTTATGAGATTTCAAATTTTCATGGCTTATTTTTGGAGTAAAAAGGAAACTTTTTCCGGCCGGCGCTCATCGAAATCGCATGATGTTACAAAAATGGCCACTCTAAAGGGAGCCCTCCCTTCAAAAAGAGGGAGGAATGTCGAACCACTATTGAAATATTTATTTCTGACAAAAACATCAGTTTTTGATGTTGATTAGTTCTCGTGTTGTGCATAAATTTGTGTTCCATTATTAAAATACTCTTCCCTTGTAGAAGAGCGGAAACCCCAAATTTGATCCTTAGAGTTAGGGAGAGGGTTGGGATTGAGGTGATAATTGGATTTATAAAGTGAGTCACTAGATTAAAATGTTGGCGAAATTTTGACAATTTTCGAAGCATTCAAATAGCATCCAGTTTTAATAATTTTATTAAAAATCAGAATAATAATCTCAGAAAGTGAGTCTCTAATAGCTTTCATTGGATCTGCTGGAAAATGATATTATTCGTTCCTTTTTAAAACATTAAGCTGACTAATTAAAATCCTGACTTCGTTCACACTCGCGGGTCTTCAAAAAAAAGTTGAATTGCCAACACACTTCGCGGATTTCAAATATTCATTTTTTTAAGTTGTTCGGCAAAGTTTTCCCCCATACAGGTCGGACTCGGTTATTCGAAGGCTCGATTGCCCGGAGACTCGATTATCCGGGGATTTGGTTATTCGGAATTTCAATCTCGATTATCCGGAGTATATAAGTTAAGATCCCGGATTGTTCGGTACGTTTATTAATTAAAAAGCTACACCAATGAAGGCCCAAACTGAACTGATTTATTATGTGGTTCGAAATGAACAACAGCGAAGGTCGTTAGCGCGCATTCTGTCAACTCGGCAATTTCGGTGCTTTTGCATCGATTGGCAAAGTGAACAAAATGCTCGTATGTCGATATTATTGAATTTTATTTATTTGCGTTCGATAATATTTAGCAGGGAACCAGATAGAGGCCGACGACTTCGAGGCAGACCTCGCACGCGCTGGATGTGTGCTGTCGACGAGGATGCCAGAGCAGCGGGTGTAAGTGAAGACTGGAGAGTAGCAGCCCAAGACCGTTTTTACCGATTGTTTTAATTTTTATTGTAAAAATTTACCTTTACATATTAGTTATCATTTATGTCCCTTTTGGCATGTTTGGAACATACCAAAGTTAAATGAAACCGATCAATTTATAATTTCTGGCTACGCCACTGCATTGTAGAGGAAAAAAAACAAAAGAAAATAACTATTTTACGTTCGTTGATTGCAAATTTGAAATTTTGTTTTTGTGATCACTATCTGCTAAAACATATACGTCGTTTTCAAAAATAATCCTTGGAGCTCAATATAATCATCAGCATCAAAAATGTCCAAAAAGTTTTAGTATTTTTGAGACAGTTTCGCTTGGAATGATTTCCATAATTAAACTCTTCGTATGAATTTATCAGCTAATTACGAAGATCTTAAAATTCACTTGGGTAAAACGTAAAAATATGTCAAATATCTGTCGAAAAGTAAGTTGGCAGATCAAACTTTTCACTGTTCTTTACCTCCGCGTGTATATTGCGCACAAATTTGTGAAGGTAAAACATGGGTATGCAGCATTCTCCCACATTTACGGTTTGGAATGACCGATTGCTGCAACTTTCGTAGCGTTTCAGACATTTTACCCGATTAAGTTTGTCCCCAGCCTAGGAAAGTGACCTCGCTTTCCGTAGCAACTTCATAATTCAGTGGCCTGTCGTCATAGTCCAGTATTGTGTTATTATTGTACCGCCACATCGATGCTGATTTCTTTCCCTCACCGAAGCCATGAAAGGAAAATCATTTATCTATGCATCATCTCTATTATATATGCGGCTCGGTGATAGGGGTAAGTTCGCTGAAGAAAAATTCTGACGATATGTTAAGCTTTGCCAAGTTTGGAACAAATAATCTTAATACTTGTGATATCGAATAAAACTATACTACACACTAATGCCAATTTTATGATTGCAACAAGTGAAGGCAACCGGTTGTAAGGTTTTGATATATAGATTACTGCTTTCACACACTGCGTGGCTAACCAATTCTGTATTCGTAATGTAAATTTGATATGAACTGTAAAGTTAGGACTCAAATTTGTTCTCCTAGCTCCAGCCAAGCTCAACTTCGGCGCTTACATTGGAAAATATTTTTCCAATTCACAAAACACATCGGTAAATTTTCATCAAACCCAAACTATTCAGCTTGTATTATTCCTCCCTCAGTCGGTTTACACGGACAGGCTAAGGATTTTTCGGTGCGCATTTTCCGTATTATTTCGGGTGCATTCACACAGCTCCCAGGGGTGAATAAATGTTCAACCGGCCTGAATACATCATGGTGTGCATTGAGTGTATATTTGTGCATAGCTGGCAGTCTTTTCCCGGCACATCGCATCGCGTTGCACATTTCGTCAGCAGCGTGGGTTGTTCTCATTTTTCGGGAATAGCCACCGCCGCAAATCACTACCCGTCAAGCGTCGTGCTGTCGTCATCACAACTGACGCGACGGCGAACGGTGTGGTCGGCGTAGACCATCAAGAATTGAAGGAGGACTGATTTTCCTGACAGAGAGAAACGAAATTCATTCTCGATGACGAAAAATGGTCTCGCGCCAAAGACTGTAGGAAAAATCATATCTGGCCTCACGATGCCGCAGTAATCGTCATGACCGGTTGTGAATCATCCAGCTTCGTATAAGCCGGACTCGTGCATATGATGTTTGTTTTGGGAAACGTTACGGTGCGTTCGGGTGCAGAACTAAGAATAGAAAAGTGGGTCTTTTGGGGTTTTCAAGGTGTGCTTCGGACATGTGTATTCTACGCAAAACAGTGTCTGCTGCAGAAACATTAATTTCCGTGACCGAGTTTGGCGTTCTGCTAGTCTTCGTATTCGATTCGATATTTTCACTTAAATAGAGATATCGAAATCTAATTTCACAATGAAGAGATATAATTCACCAATTCCTTGTTTGTTCTACAAAGTTTAGACACTGTCAACTGTCATCAGCTGTCTATGAATTTGCTAAATTACAGTTCTGTGTTTTCTTTACATGATTGCAATGAATTTCAAACGTAATAAGGATATTGCTTAATATTTAACTGGAAGATCTAGCATCTCAAACATCTCGATGTGAATAAAAGTTTTCCGTATCACACCTAAACTCGTTATAATGATACTGGTAGCTTCGGAAAACGCCATGAAGGTGATCGTCAAAGCAAAAAATTGCAAAATTACATAAAGAACCGGCTTGAGCGAAATTCACGACAAAGTAATCAAGTGGCTAAAGAACTGAAAATACCCCATCGCAGCATCCGACGTATATTGAAAATAGCGCATAATTCTGCATCACAGCAGTAACAAATTAGACTGAATAGAGCGTAACAGTTACTTTAGTTAGCACTTAGCTGTATATCATATAAAAAAAAATGATTTTTGTCCGATTTTTTTTTACGTATCTTCTAATGTTTTCTTATTTTCAAAGAGAGGAATTAAAGGAAGAGAAAACAGACGAAACAAACAGCAAACGACAGGTATAAAAAACTCTTCGATCGCACTCACGACTAATAGCCACTCGAAGCTAAGAAAAGTCTCTAACGACAAGACCCCGTAGTTTAACTCTGGAACCAACACCACATCTACCACATTGGCGGCGAAGCAACGGAACAAGGCGTTGGTTTCGTAAGGCTGGGAAATCAGAAAACAGGAGTCATCCGGTGGAGACTCGTAGATGACCGTATATGCGTGTTGAGGATTGAAGACAAGTTCTTCAGCTACAATTTAATCGCGCCGACAAATGACAAATCCGATGACATCAAAGATGACACGAAGTAAAAGTTGTCATCGGAGATGCATACGCATAGATTGGGAGGGTGGGATTCTTCTGTCCGATCGTTGAAAGTCATTGCTTTCAGTCGACAACCAATGAAAACGGCCTGAGGCTGAGAAACATTGCCGCGGTCAGAGGGATGGCCAAATATAGCTCCTATTTTCCACGTTTGAATATTTGGAAACACACCTGGAGGCACTCAAATGGAGAAGCCTGCACCCAGATCGATCACGTACTGATTGACGGTCGGCACTTTTCGGATGTTACTGATATTAGGCCTTTTCGGGGATCAAACAATAACTCTAAATATTATCACGTCGTTTGCAAGATCCGCGCACGGTTGTCCAACGTATTGAAATCTCGCGTAGTATCACAGTAGTTTTCACGGTGCCATTGTAACGAATGTGACAGAGGTGTTAGATATGACGCGTGGAAGACAGCGTAACGGCTGGTTTGATGCTGAGTGCCAGAGAACGATAGATGACAAGAGCCGGGCCAGGAGCCGCATACTCATGCGTTAAAACAGAGAGAGATACAGGGAGGCTACCGTTGCCGAAAATAGAGCCCAAATGACGGAAGAAGCGCGAGCACGAGGAGCAGATGTTCGACAGCGCAGAAGACAAGTTTGCTAGATGCGACATGCGAAGCTTCTGTAGAACAGTCAACAGAATCAGCAGCAGGAATTTCCCTGTGCCGGTGATGTGTAATGACAAGGACCTAAATCTTGATAAACCGACGGTTGCAGCCAGGTAAAAGGCGCTATTGAACGGTGACAAGTAAGATGAGCTAAACAGGAACAGAAAAAGAAAGAGGATTATGAGCGATGAACAAGCTGTGGAGCTACCAATTCCAACACAGGAGGAGGTTAAGAAGGCGATTGGTGAGCTGAAGAACGGGAAGGATAGTTTCTACTATTCATCGACCACCGACAGAATTGTTGCGCTTATCGAAGCATCTCGTTGCTCTACTCCGCATAGAAGGTGTCCCCCCATATCCTGTTTGAACTCTTTCAATTCGTAAACTCCAGGTCAATTGATGTGGAAGCCAAACTAGTGGAGCATTCTCTAAGATGGGTTAAAAGAGCAATACAGAGCTTTCTAGCAATACGGATCATTAAAATCCTTGGCTATTTTGGTTATAAACCCCAGCTGACGATTAGCCTTAGCAATGACGGCCGATCGATGACTAGCAAAGGAAAGTTTCTTATCCATTGTCACACCAAAGCCATTCATCTCTTCAACCCTGTTGAGCACGACTCCATCGATGTGGTAGTTGAACATTAAAGGCTGCGAGTTCCGATGAAATGTCATTACAGAGCGTTTAGTGATGCTGACAGTCAGCTCATTACGATAGCATCATTCTACAAACATATCTAGTAACTGCTGCAAACGATGACAATCTTCTCTGCACTTCACGGCGAAATATAGTTTTAGGTCATCTGCATATATAAGTATACATCCATCACCAAGCAAAATACTAACATCATTTAAAAATATTGCAAAAAGCAGCGTTCCCAAATTACTTCCTTGGGGTGCACCACTCAAGTTAACGAACGGAGTTGAGATGCAGGCTCCCAATTTCACCCAAAGTGATCGATCACACAGGTATGAATCAAGCCATACAACTAAGCTGTCAGAGGCACCAAGCAGGTTAATTTTGCGCAATAGTATGCGATGGTCTGTCAAATGCGGCTTTCAAATCCGTATAAACCACGTACACTTTTGCTTCCAGTTGTGTAAAACAAGTATGCGTAAATTCCAACAAATTCGTGGTAACCGAACGTCCAGGCATAAAACCATGCTGGTCTTCATCCCTGCTGCCAATAATTTCAAATAATTTCGATGCAGCCGAGAGATTTTTAATTCCATCAGAGTTACGGATATTACTTTTATCTCCACTCTTAAACACTGGAACCAGAAATTATTGTTTCCATATTTTGGGGAATTTACGCTGTTCGAATGAGCTATTGAAAATTAAGCAGAGTGGGGAAACTAATGAGACAATACATCGACGGAACACAATGGCTATGGGATTCTAGGTTCAGAAGAAAAAGAATTTTTGACCAGCAGCAGTAATCATCGATTGCGTGATCTCGAACGTGTCTAAATTATTAATATCAGCAGGAACATCAACTACAGCTTGCTCAACCTCGTGATCAGAAGCGATTTTCGATGCAAACACAGAAGCGAAGAATTCAGCAAACTGTTCACATGTAGGTATCATCATCAGAATAAGATTTTTCGTCGTCAAGAAATGTTGCCGGTAGAATGGTTGAATTTTTCCTTTTTGACAAAATCCCAGAAGGACTTAGGAGAACTTTTCAAATATGATTGAATTCTCAACGCATACGATTTGTACAAACTCCTGTTCAATTTCCGATAGGCATAGCAAGAAGAATTAAAAGCATTTTTCGAATCAGATGAGCGGTTTCGTCGGAGTCGTCGCTGATTGGTATTACGCATTCGTTTCAGCTTCCGTAACTCAGCTGTACTCCAAGCAGGTGAGAGAGGGGGCCTATGAACAGGCACGTTAAGTAACAGCCATTCCGGAATATGTCTGCAAAAGCTTTCAGCCATATCGTCCACGTAATTCGACGACAGTATTGTGGTCCAATCAGAGTTGAACAAGTATTCCAGTAGTGCCTCGAAGGCCCTTTTTCCGAAAATTGAGAACAGGTTCCGTGGGAGTATGTCGGTTTCTAGAGGCAACATCAGCAGAAAAAGGAACGGTCGCAACCAGCGGTGGGTGGTGGGGCTCAACACGAAGCAGCGGTGCAGATGATTCATTAACATCTACTAAAACGCTTGCTGAGCCAGCGAAGACAAACTGCCGCGCATAGCAAGTCACTCCCATTTGCATTTTCTGTAAAATTGAGTTATTACGCGTAAATGGTAGCTAACAATGCATAGTTTCGTAACAATGGATGAGCTCAACAAGTTTGTTCTGGAAAACTGCTGGAAAACATCCAAACATATTGTCCCATCTCGTAAGAAGCAATGTTATAAAATCATATAAAAACGCGTTTTTCTCGGCTTGCTGAAAATGCAGGTGGGACTTGTTATGCGCGGCAGCGTAGTCAAGCGTTCTACCAGCACCAGGAAAGTTTTGCATCAATTTGTATTGACACATGTTCAGAATCATGCGTGCGAATGGGTGGCGAGACATTATTCGTTTTCATAACTACAGCTTGTTAGCTGTTAGCTGAACCGAAGCAGGAGGATGCGCTTTCCAACTTTCTTTTCAAAATCGCATTTGAAGGTGCAGTAGGAAGAGCAAACGTACAATGAACCGATACGATCCTCACAAAATCTCACATGCTCCTTAGTTTTGTGAGCGACATTGATATCATCAGTATCGACCATAGGGTCTTGGAGGAGGCCTACTGGCATTTTCAGAGGGTGAGGTGGCATTGTCAGCGGTGAGGTTGGGAATCAGCACCAAATCTGCCAAAACAAAATACATGGTAGCTGACAGGGAGCATGGGTGTTCCAATTGGTACTGAAGTCGAGATTAATAAGGAACGATTTGAAGTGTTGATGAATTCGTCTATACGCTTGAGACATGTGACAACGATAAGAGCCGTGAAGTGAAACGACGAGTTATTGTTATAAACAAGGCCTTCTACGGACTACCCAACCAGCTAAGGCTCCGTAGTTTGCGAACTCGCACAAAACTAACACTGTAGAGAACGCTTATCATGGATATTGAAAGAAGCTGATCGACGAGTGCTCGGAGTTTTTAAGCGTTTAATCCTGCGATCGATACTTGGCGGTAAATTGATATACAAACATGCTGACATAACGAAGGTAATACAGCGTGACAGGCTTCAATGGGCTGGACATGTAACCAGAATGCCTGAAGAGAAAGCCGCCAAAACTGTCTTAAGCAAAAAACCAGGAAAAAGCCGTCGACTCCGTGGTAGGCCTCGCACTCGGTGGATATGCGCGGTGGAAGAAGTTGCACGATCTGCACTGTGTACGAGGTGACTGGAAAACGGCTGCCCAAAACAAAAAAACTGGACATCTTTAGGTCGTTCAGCTCTAGACCGGTAAGCAGTCCGTCGTCCAACAAAGTAATGTGAAATAAGGGAGTAAGCATTTGAGAACCTAGGATCTTGACCTCCGAATAAAAAAAAATTAAAATGTTACATGACCGCAAGTATGAAGACCAAAATTTTATTTTTTTTTCTATTTTATAGAATTAATTGATTTTATTTTATAGAGTTAAATGACAATAATAACTGTAATTTTCACAATTAGTAAGAATTAAAAAAAAAGTATTTGTAAAGTAATCAAACGCATTGTTTTGAACAAGACAGTACCATTTATTCGACCTTTTTTAACTGTGTGAATCATAGTCGGAACAAAATATGTATCATAATCGGAACAACCTTTTTTTCAGACTCATTTGCACTCAAATATGTTTAGGTAGGTAATTTAATTGTGTAAAACTATTCTTACCATCCAAAAATGGGCACTCTCAAGGAAAAAAAGTTTTTCTCACAAAAACTTTTCCATAAATTGTACCTTCATGAAATCCATCATCACATCAAGCACAGGCAAAGTGAAGCAGTGAAGTCTCAGAAGTAAACTGTTTCGATTAAGATTCAATCCTGTTCCGATCATGATACAAAACAGACTTTCGCATTTTATTGATTATTCCAACTTTATGGCAAATAATTTACACAAAAAGTGTTTCTACATAAAATTTAAATTTTATAAAAGCATGTTTTAAAACTAGTAATAAAATAGTGATACCTAAAGAATTCGAATGAAACTTTCTGAAGCTTCATATTTTTGCTGAATGTTTGATATTTTTTTATTAAATAATGGAGAAATTTAGCATATAATAATTGTTCCGATCATAGTACGTTTTCGAACTGCTCCGATCATGATACATTCCCTTACTCCTATAATTTTCAATTAAAATTTTGGATTGAAATTTGACGAAATGAATAATAAGTTTTTAAGTTGCCAGTATTTTTTAAAAATAACTGAGTATATTTTGTGCCTCCCTTGAAGTATTGTTCTATTGGCAAGGAAATTCTCTGTGAACTGATGAAAAGTCGCGATTGAAAGTTGAGACCATGACAGCTATTATAATTGCTAGGCAAAACCTCATTCTTTGATGCGACAAATTTCACAACCTCATTGTTAAAAATTACACTCTGCTACGCAAAATTCCATCAAACGCTTAGCATTGTATCATAGACTAAAGAAACATAGATATCTAAGTTGGGCTTTGCTGCATATAATCGCAAGGCAACACTGTGAAGTTCGCCACCTGTATGCCGTTGGGTGAACTATAATATATCCATACAGAAAAATATCATGATACTTTCTACCTTTTTGGAGGTTAGTTTGGCCAGATTTGTACACACAGAAGAATATCACGAATTTTGCTACCAGTTTAGTGATTAGTTTGACCAGATTTGTGAGGTACTTTCAACCGAGTATACTATAAGGTCTATAGATAACAATTCCACTTTATTACAAGAAGACTGAAAAGCGAATAGTGAAATTGACAATGATGATTGAAAATAAAATATTACATAGAAATAAATTCCTATCCTTGCACAAACGGATTTTAATGAGCCAAACGGCCAGCTGAAAAAAACTCCACGAAAAGTTACCCAACCTGATTGGAGCTACCATCAAAGAGCTAATTTACTCAGATTAAACATAGATTAAACACGACCACAAAGCGCAAATATGTATGGTAACCAGAAACCGTTAGAATATAGAAATTGTTAGTCTATTTAGATTTGTTTTAGTTACTGAGCGTAAGAATCTATTTATTGCAAAGTTAGCTGATTCAATAATAAATTATTCTGACAGTTCCGTCTGATTTCCACCTCGCTCGATGCGTAAACTCGTGAATTTTGCTTCACATGAACTGTAAACTTCATGCGTGGTTCACAACCAGGTTTTCACGACTAATTTTGCTAGCGAAAATTTTTCGCTTTTTCACTAGTCTAATTTTTCACTTCGATTGGAACTATAAACTATATGCTAAAAATGATGGGAAGTACAAAGTACTATGATACTTTTCTAGGTATGCGCATGGAATGTAATTCACCCAACCGCCATCAATTTCGAAGGGGCGTCACTTTTTTGTTTTTATGACTATGTTGTTTTTTTTTTGGAAAAAAAAACATGTTGAGCGCTGAAAATTACATTTAAATTATTTTTCCGGCAAATTAAAACTTAGTGTATCAAAAATCGATCGTTCAACGATCGGGGAGTTTAACAACGAACATTTGAAAAAAAGATGAAGAAAATCGGTTCAGTAGTTTCACCGCAGTCGTAAACACGGCAAAGACATTTTTTGGGTAACGCCATTCCGAGATAAACGCATATATAGTTTCTACTTTTGCTTATGCGGCCGTGGCGAAGCACGCTGTAAATCGCTCTTACTTTCTCCCTATTGCTCAGATCGTCATAAAACTATGTATAAATGTTCTCAAGATGAAGTACTTAAAGATAATGCAATAAATTTTTTTTCGACTTTTTGGAAACTAGAAAGTTATAGCATATTTATAACGAAATTTGTAACATTCTAACTGATTCTGATCTTTTTCCGCCAAAAACCTTACAAAACTGGCTATAATTCGTAATAATCAATGAGCAATTTCGATAGGAATTTTGCTATTTTAATTATTAACGAGACCAAGTTTAGAACACAAGTTTATATTTGACTGATCGGGAATTTATCGTGTCAACAATAACATAAAAAAACAATATACAGCGGTGATTGTTCGAAGTGAAATTGTTTACCCACAGTTTTGTTTGAAATTCGCACACGTACGAATTAATTTCGTAGAGCATAAAATCTTGGCTGAAAATGTTTTGGTAGAATAACGTGGTTGAACAAATAGTTTTCTAATATGAATAACTACTTTAGTCATTAAAATGAAATTCCACTGGTTTTAATCTTTGTTATACTGTATAACAGGGAGTACCAAATCTATATTTGTAAACGGAAGCAAATCGAAGAAAAAACAACTCACAACTGCCAACTCGAAGGACCCGAATCTTGCGATGAAAAACACAAATCCGTCATTTACTGCCGTTCGGCACCGACCTGTTATTTTGTCAACAGACCAGTTTCTCACACATCCGGAAAATCCCTTGACCCGCACCAAGCTTCAAGTGGTTTCTCGAGGTGTCCTTCTACATTCACTATCACGCACGGTTGATTTGAATCTCGGAAGCTCCGAAAGATTCGTTCGCTCATTTTCGCTGAAACCAATCCCAACACATTGTAGTCGGTTTATTTTTATCTCATCACACCCTACAATAAAACAAATAAACGTAGATTTTATCGCACAGAAGAGAAAACAAATCGCACTGCCCGTTTCTAGCTGACTGAATGCGTTTCACAATGCGTTTACGCCGTCTGTTGTTGGATGCGGTTTTTTTACTGCGGCCTGCACTCGAATGCATATATTCTCACTGACTCCAAAGCAATAACTTTTACTGTCGAACAGCTGCCACTCCGATTTAGGCAGATATACGTTTCTTCGACAACAAAAGAATGCAATCATTCTACGGCTACAAAATGTTTGACATTTCAGACGTCTTTAGATCTTCGAGTCACATTATGTTGAAATCGTACTGAGCATCAATTAATTTAATCAATTAATTTTGCGATTAAGTTACATATCAATCCAAAGCAAACTGAAGCGCAATTCTAGCGATTGTCGCTACTCACAAATTAAAAACAAAAGCACGGCGTAACTAGAGACAAGCAATAAATTCTTTAGATCTGAAAAACTGCTTGTTCTTTCACTTCCTTCACCGGCAATTGATCAACGTTGATCCACGCGGTCAGTGGTTTTAACGACCGAACCGCGCAAGTCACAAGCTGGCTGCTCTATCGCATCGCACGTTGACGCCTGTCCGAGTCATTCACGCAACTGACTGTTACCTCGAGTGAAAAGCAAGGGGCGACAGTGGAAAATTATGCGTATGCTTTACCCGATCTGATACTCGGGAAATGAATGTGGTGGATTTACTCTGGTGGATGAAATTTCGAACAGAAATTTCGATTACAAGATTTGGGGACGCATGATGACTGATTGTAGGTGTTCAGTTAGAATATAGCTTCAGAAATAGCATACTTTATGTTATTTATATCGAGTTGAAAACCATAAAATTGGTGTTTAATTTATTTAAAATTATGAAATTTATTATTTTTTTTAATTTAATAATTAAAATTACTAAATGTTCATTTATCATCTTCTCTGAACAGATATCAAACTTTTTGAAAAACATTTTTTAAAGATTTCTTCTGCTAAATTATATACGTCTTTAAAAAAACGCTTGAGTCGAAATAGTTCAGACACTTGTAGAGTAATCATGTATTCTAGTCGAAGGCAAAAGCGCAATCCAAACAACATAGAGACACCATTTTGATCGACCACTTTTTATTCGACTGCAATTTTGTGCAGATATTTAAAATTATTTTTGAAGCCACAACGGTTTTTTCGGTTAGTGTGATGTCTTTGGTAAAGTTGTAGAAGGTGGTTTCGTCCTTCAAAATACATACACTGTCGAAATAAATTTTTAATTGTAAAAAAAACTAGCAAACAATGGAATCTTGCTTTAATTTCTTATTCGGTCCGAAAAAACGAAAAAAAATCCAAAATACAGATGATTATTTTCGTAAAAATATATCTGGAAAGTTGGCACAAAACATTACCGTTCCCTCTGTAATACCTAAATCACGATGCTGCTCCACTAAAGTCAACTAGTAGTGTTGGAGCTTCGTGACAATGAAGTGTTTGCCATAATGGTAAGAAGCACACTGACGGATACATTCAACGTTTGCTCCAAGATGGCACCACTGCAGGAAAGCGTCGAGAAAAAAGCTTCTTTTGCTACAAGCACAAACGACACGTGCAGGTGTGTGTTATTTAAATAATAAATTTTCAAGGTAAAGGCATTTGTGGACATATGAAAACTTTAAACATTCAGAGGTACAAAATAGGTGGGATTTCAGTGTAAGATTACAGTGCGATCAATCTCGGATGTTTGTTGAGAGAATGCAGCAATTTGTTAAACATTCGTGGGCTACACTTACAATTTCAGATTGCATGTATTGTTCTGGAATCCAGTTCGAACACATGTATATAATCTAATCTGATCAAAAAATCAACATATTGCAAACATAAACAGTCAGTTTATATCAACCCGGTACGTACCAATACGAGCAATCGCGATCAAGTCTGACTGCCAGTGAAAGAACACAGCATCCGTACCTTGGGTGAACCAAATTTTCGTCAAAATATAAAAATAACACCCGAGAAACGCCAGGTGTTTAGAAATGAAAATTGCAAAACGAAGCCGATTTTCCAACTCGCTTGGAGAATATCAACTGAAGACGGTAGGATTTGCTCGAACGAGACTGTTCGATGGTGTGAGGTGAAATATTATAGCAATTCACTGGAAAACAGTGCAACCTCACCGAGAACACAGGGTAGGTTGCAAATTTTCGTGTCCGGAAAATTTTCATAGGTTATGAGAAAGAAAAATTTACGAAAAATCAAAAATAATACACTTGTCAACCATGAACAGCCTCTCACAATCTTAGACATGCACGCAACGCATTAATCATGATTCGCTCTGATTAAGGAATATTGTGACGATTATTTGAATATAATTCCCTGACTGCACAATGTGCAGCAACCGTACATAATTGTGGTGATTTTGCCAACACCGTTACCGAATTCACATGTGCTTTGCGATTAGGAACAGAAATAGTCTGTTGGAGCATTTAAATCGTAGCCAATTAAACTTTATTTTTTGACTACAGAAAATGATATGCTACCAATTAAAAAAGACAGATCAGTGTACTAGTAACAGTAACAGCCATGACTGGAAATATTTTTCACACAGATAAGAAGAGCAAAACAAAGCATTTCTACAAAATATTTTCAATGCAAATAATAAGTTTAATCCTAGACATGAAACCAGTCTACGAGAAACACTGCCGGATAGTGCTCATTATCGGATTTACCGATCCGCAGTAACCATGAAAATCATCTTGTTCAAGTGACCAAACCATTGCTCCGGCTAAACCATGCTCATGAACGTAGCCACACTGAAAGTCAAAGAAAATATGGCCAATAAATTTCCTATAGATTGAATGCTTTCGCTCAAACCAACCTTAATCCAGGTCATATCAACATCATCGTATCCAATCCATTGATTCCCCGTCACTCCGAATGCTATTTTCTGATTGTCCTCCCAATGGCGAACCCATTTCCGCGTGAAATACGGACAAATCTACAACAAGCAACAGTTCAACGTTAGGTGACTAGTGAATGCAAAAAAAAAGAACTAACCTCAAAATAAGCCAATGATCCAGATTCCTGCGTGTACGAACCGGCAACTCCCGGACCACTCGAACCAGCGCGCAGCCAATAATTGCCGGAATCCTGCAACGTAAACGTCCTACCATAGATAGGAATACCCAGTATCAACTTACTTGCCGGAGCTCCCTGCGACAGCCAATACATCACGCTGTGATGCACATTCAAAGTTCTCTGAAAATCTGTCCCATCCGATGGACCCTCGAAGAGGGGTGCGTTGTGACCGGTGACAGAGTCCCACGCGCCGTTGTAGTCATAAGTCATCAAATTGATGTAATCCAAGTGCTGGGAAATCCCCGGAATGTCGTACGATATTTCTGCAATATTCTGAGGAGCTCCGACGGCTGCCGTTAGCATCAGGCCACTGGCTGAAAGCACTTGTCTGAGCGCGTCAAGCATCAGGACGAAGTTAGCTCGATCATTATACGGATCGCCTCCCCGCTGCCCAGGGTATTCCCAGTCCATATCAATACCATCGAATCCATACTGGAAGCAAAAATCTCTTGCCGACTCTGCGAATCGCCATCTCAGGTCCGCACTGGCAGCAACACGGGAAAATATTTCCGATCCCACGCTGTACCCACCAACGGCAACCAACGTTCTCAAGCTTGGATTTGTGTATTTCAAATCATTAAACCTGCGCATGTTTCCCAGGTCAACGTCCAGCCAGTAATCCAAAATGGCTATGGTTCCATCCTCGTTTATTCCGACGAAAGAATAGATCACATGGGTGCAGAGCCAAGGATCGATATTATCCACGGTGAATTGACCCCGTCCTGAGCGGTAGTGCGCCCAGCTGCCATAATAGCATAGCAACGGTTCTGTGGAAGATTCGCAAATAACAGCTTTTCCTTGATATAATTTTAAAGCAAAGACTTACTTTGTGCGGTTACAACGCACGACAGCCCCAGCAGGGTAATGGCAGCTAACAAGCATTTAATGTTCATTATTCGGCAGAAGAACGAGGTCGACTAAGCGTCGCAATCTTTTCTAGCCGTACTTTTATCGGCTGGTAATTCCATCTCCAAATCAGTCTCTATCAGAAGCTACTGATAAGCTGACCCCTCGATGTTTTACGGTCCAATGAGTTCAAATGATAAGTCAATCAAGATTAAGCTTTTTTTTAATATCAGGTATAACTTCCCATAATCGAGGCATAAAATGCCATCGCCGTAATCATTGCTGGTAAGAAGAAGCTTCTGCCACCAACTGAGATGATGACCAAATTTGCCTTATTGAGCTGGTAGTTATTTATTCAGTCCAATTATACCTTTCCTGATACCTGAAAATAATACATTATTATTGCATTATCTATCTGTCTATATAAATAAAAAAGAGTTGGTGTCTGTAGGTTGCGATTTAACTCGAAAAGGAACCAAAGCAAAGCAAAGCCTCGATGCTACATTATACATTTATACACAGACTTCGCAGCCAACTGATTAGTGTACAGGACAATTGCGGGGCTAGCGCTATGATCCCACTGACACTAACAGTCTCTCCCGAGCCGAGACTGGAACCTGCGACGACTGGTACCTCGAGGCCATCTGGGAGATAACAGGTAGAACAGCTGAAAAAGGAACCAATAGATTCAAACGACTCATTTTGTGTTAGTTTCGGTTTTTTCTGCGTAAGGTTTATTTGATTTTCAACGTTAGATTTAATTGTTTTATGTATATTTCTGCTACACTCATGATGTTTTCAAAAGCTGAGGACTCTTTCAGTGGGTGTTAAAAATAATAAATTTCTCACTCCCCAAATCACCCTGAATTCAATGGCTATGCTCCGAATACCATCAAAGCAATAATCAGTTTCGATATTTTACCAAAACCCTAAAAAACTACATTGAGGAAAGTAAAATCAAATTGACCATCTACAAACATGCCCTGAATACCCTCACAGAAGTGAGCAGTGCAGATAAAAGTCATTTTCCCCAGCAAAATTCTTCGAAAATTACAGCCAATCATTTTCCATTTTCACTTCCAATGATCGCAGCACTCTTTCAGATACACTAGATTTTCGTCCTAGTAACGTGCTGTTATACTCAGATGAAATAGATCGCGCGCATCGTTCTCGGTTACGGAATAAATTTTGACGACAAATCCAACCAAATGATCTTCAATTTAAAGCGAAAAAGAAAAACAAACAGTCCACTCAACCAAAATGAACCTCACCGAAACACTTTTTCACTGACACTGGCCGATGCCTTGACAATCTTCGTTAACTGATAAACTGATTTTGTTGTCTTGCTTCCATTGCATGAAATATAATGAGGTGTTTTGACAGTTCACTTCCAAGCAAAAAGCGGCAAGGGAGAACTCTGAAAGGATTGTAAAAAAATAACGTTCATGGATGCTTTTTTTCACTTTCCCTCGAGAGTGTCAACAAATATCAACCCTGGAAGTGAGTTGAAATCTGATTCAGTAAAATAGATCAGATTTCACTACTTTGAAATCCAAGATGGCGCCTCCTTGTTTCTGGAAAATAACCTAAAATGGCCCTTCACTATCAGTTATGGGTATTTCTGGAATCTGGAAGATGCCTAGATCCCAGAATCCGTTCGGGAGCGTCACTTTGAAATTCAAGATGTCGTTTCTGATTTTTAAAAATTAACGTAGAATGGCCAAAAACGTTGAATTCGTTAATCCCAAGCAACGACGGGTTCGTTCGACTAGTCAGTAATAATTACTAATATCTGGAATCGAGAAAATCGAATCAAATAAATGCTTTGCATATGTTCGAAATACATTTTTGTAGGTACATAATTTTTGGTGTTATCAATCGAAAAATATTCCATGCTGATCAATACACACACATTTGCTCCGTTTCGAATCTGAAACAATTCTTATATTGCACTGCTTTACGCACCCAAGTTGAAAAGTATACTCTTGGAGGCTATTCTCGGTAGTCTTTCGCACCGAGAAATCCAACAAAAAACATGAATCGGAATAAGCGTAGGAGCGAACAAATTTGGTGCTCCTAATAGGGAACTGCTCCATTATTCATCTCATTAAGCCAATATTCACGAAGAATGAACGGATTGAACACCAAATTTTCACGAAATCATTGAACAAATAACAAAATACGCTTAAGTGCTCTTATGAAATCGTTTAGCATTGTATATTTAGTAAACTTAGCTAGATTTATCTTGAATTCTGTAAAACAAACCATTTTTCACAACGCTTCCATATCCATCTCAAAACTGGAATCACTGCGCAATTATTCATCTCACGACGCCCCCATATTCATCACACTGTTAATCATGAATGAATCACATTATCATGAATGAACGTAGCCGCAGTCCGTCGTAGTAGGTTACCTAGATATCCGCTGAAGTTGCTTACGTGCAAAATTGGTATCCTAGGTAACCACTGTAGTACTGTCGATTCATGTTCATTGAATCGGAATTAATCAACATTTTCAGTATGATTTTTTCATATTAACAGAAACTGATTTGGCAACTTTTGATTTTCTTCAACGCAGTGAAAACAGATGAAAATGCATACAGTTGAAATTTGGGAATTGTAGAAATGTCTCATATATTCCTGCTCGTTTTTGGAAATTTGAGGTGAACATTTCAAAGATTAAAGTATACTTAGTGTAGTGAGTATTTTTGCTTAGTGATTAAAATAAAAATTGGTCCGCTAGTTATGAAAAAAAACTTTGGTTAGCTGCTGAACGAGTTCCGTTGTAGCCGTATATACCATTTTGTTTTTGAGATGTGTGAGATGTCTGTTTTGATTTTGTTTTCTGAGATAGGTGGTTGAATTAAATGAGTTTTCGAATGCAGATGCCCGATCAAATTCAAATTTAGAGCTTTTAAGTAAGTTTTCGAGGATTTTACTTCATGAGAAACCTAAAGTGAACCAAAAATAAATCATTCCATGAATTAGCAGATTGGTTTAGTTTTTTCCTGTTTTCAATTGTGTTTTCATGTTGTATGATATGAATATGGACTGATATGAATAATGGAGCAGTTCCCCTATGTCATTTCGCATATTTGACAATCTATTAATATTTGACAATCAAACTAGTATGGCAAATACCAGTAAATATAGGTGTGTAACTAAGTTTTTACTATATTCAAATAGGTGGCGCCAACATTATAGTCTGATGGATTTGAACATATCTGAAAAGGGATAAACCAAACCAAGACAAATTGGAATTGGAAAATTGCTCATTAGGATTCTCAGACATTACAAACGTACGTAGCAATAACGGTGGGGATATTGGCTCGGACCACTATCCGGACGAACACATACGATTCGCATAGATTCTCTAGGATTCCTCACATTGGATTTGTGAGCGTCCTTCAAAAGGATTCCTGAAAAAAGAATCCTCAGGAATGCCCTGTATATGGCTCTAGGATTCTTGAATAAGAATCGTGGGTGGAAATCCTCCGGATCGTGTTTGCGATTCCTTTCACGATTCCGTCACCGTGTTAATCGGTATCCTAGGGATCCTTACTCAGGATTCTCTGCGTGTTAGTAAGGGTACCAAGCTGCGGTATCTTTACGCTCAAAACTATCTACCGTATACCACGCGCGACAACGCCGCGGCTTAACGTTAAGCAGGTCCGGGACCTTTAAACTGTGGAGGAATACGCGCAACAGCGCGAAGCGGTATTAGCGGAAGAGGCTTGGCGCATTGCCTCTCGAGGACGACTGGTGCAGCATTCGCACAGCTATCGGGGAGACCGCAAACGGTGACACTAGGAGTGGAAGCACCGTGTGGCAGAAACGACCATCGTCACATTTCATCACAAAACTGCAAACCCCTCCCTTCCCCCTTGAATGCTACGTCATTTATGAATGTTCCCTTATAGCATATTTTAGCACATTATATTATATCAAAATCATTCCAAAGCGAAAGGAGTTTTTCTGGTAGCACATGAACGGCATGTCACCTTTAATTCATATTCCGTTGTGGTGGATAATGGATCTTTTTCACCGATTTCAATATTCGGCTGTCGTTCCTAGAACTAGTTTTCCATTCCACCCTCGTGTTTCTGATTTCTTCTGGTATTTCACAGATCTTTTTACTGTATTCAGTTAAATAGTTTCTGCGGATGGTTTCTGCTTTTTTTTATGTTTTACCTTCATATTGTAGTTGTTGATCAGCCGTTTTGTATTGGGACTGAAATGTTTACCGCGACCCTTTAACGGTGAACAAAAAGCAAAATTATAGAGCCAACTTATGAAAAATCAGTTTATCAGTACAGACTTACTGTTTCCAGTCACGGAAAACCGTAAATCAATATTTTTCAATAAGCAAATTGTATTAACAGTCACGTTACGATGTACAGTTTAGTTTACACCTATTATTTTTTCCACCTAAAATATTAACTATCGAAAGTTTTTTTTTTCACTCACGGGAAAAATACCATGAATTCTGACAGACAGCATTGTTCTATTTATTGCCCATAATATAAGCAATTCCACACAGATATTGCGATCAAATATGCCTTATACATGATAGGGTCTAATTCAGATAAAGTTAGAAGCTCACACCTACTTTTTCCACCACTGTAAATTCCTTTGTGTATGAAAATAACTTGAGAGCAACGAACTACAAACAATTTATTAGTACAATTGAAAGATGCATTCGAAAAACCGACGTGAGAACCGTGCAACGCTTTAGCTTCGGCATCATGAAAAACCTTCGTCGGAAAGCTGGTTACGGACCTTTCTCAAATGTATTTTTTTTTTCGTTGATAACACTGATCAACAAAAGAGAAAAAACGCGGCCCAAAAGCTCAAATTTGAAAAAAAAAGAGAGATTATGGCTATTTAATTATTCCTATGAGTTTCGGTGCCCCTAGCCATTTCAATTATGCGATAATAGCTCCCACCCACTCCAACACGAACATTAACCGTGCGTCTCCTCTCACTGCCCAAGCAGCACTTGTAACATCTTCTTGAAAAAAGCAATAAAAAAGAAAGTCGCATTGTGATCTCACTGCAGTTACTGTGAAACTTACTAGACTGCATGAGAGAGTAAAAGGTCACATATATGACGCGAAACGATTTTTCAACTCCCCAAGATACGTATTGTTACATAGTGGTTAATGTAACTCCGAAGTCAAACAGTAACTTGTATCAATCATCCTTTGTTACAATCATGTTTACATGCAACTGATATGCGGAACAAAAAACTTGTCACATTGCCACTAGTCGACGACTTGTATGCGATTAACATATTTTGAAAGGTTACATTGCATATTGATTCGAAGTTTGTTTGCTTAGTTGACCAAAAATATGGACTGCTCTACTTTTTCGCAACAGCTTCGTCATTTTTCATTAAACTAATCATGTGTTGGATGGCCAGTAAACAATTTTTTCACCACCCAGTTTTTCATAGCTGGTAAAGTTTTTTTTTAAGTTATCCGTGTCTGCACTTATTTTGCGAGACACAACGGCATCGCAACTTCGTTTCCAAACTCTTTGCGATGAAAACACAACACAGGGAAACTAAGGGCAAGACGGACCATTGCCCATTTCCATATGAAACTATTGATATTTTAACAAATTAATAATGCCAGATATATTATGATAGTTTCGAGCGTTTACATATTCAAGAAATAAGCGAAATTATTCCATCCTCATAAGAGCAGCAAACTGATATAGTTTTCACAGTGTGCGGCTTTAGATCTTTCAAACGTATAATTTTTAATGCTATTAGAATGGTTTAATTGGTATTATTTCATGGAAAGCATTAACGAATGTCGAATATTATGAATATCGTTGGATAAAAAATGTGTGTCTTGCCCGTGGTTTCCTTATGCGGCCGCTTCGTTACATTATAACAAAATGCATGGGCAGGATAAGTTACTTCGTGACAAGATATGTCAAGATATTGTTACAGGATAATATACTGGCAACATTTGAGATGCCGTTGTTTCAGTGAAACAAATTCGGACGATAAACAAGTGACAAAGAAACATACTAAAGTTTAATAGTAGTTACGGTAGATAATTGTGACCGAATTGTGATTTCCGACTATATTGTCAAATTTATTCTACTACCAACTGAAAGTTTCTGTACACCTTATCTTAACATTTCATGTTTATTTTTTAATTAGAAGACCGTTGCAAATATTTGTTAAATATTTAATCCTATTGCAACAAATATCATAATAGGAAAATGGAAGATCTAAAAGTAACATTATTATTTTTCTAAAGCAAAAAGATTTCTAAAACATACTAATGTTTTATTAAATATTTCAGTAACAATTTATATTGTAACCTCTTAGAATAAGGGTAAAAAAACAAGGTATTTTATAAATGCGCGTTAATTCAAAAACCCGTGCGAAAATGCGTAATTCGAAAATCCGCGCGAAAAAAGCATTAATTTGAAAACCCGCGTAAAAAAGTGCATTAATCAAAAATCCGCGCAAGGAAAACTAGCATAAAATCCGGATAATGAAAACTAGTATAAAATCTGCATTTAAACCACCTGACTCGTTACTACCTCCCAGATCTTTTGGTTTTCCTTAATAAATATGTGTGTTTGGTTCCACGAAAGATATAGCCACTCTAATGACCGGCAGTGTAAATCCGAGTTGGATGATAAAAATGACGATTATTTTGAGTAAATGAGAAAAAAAAAATCTGTTTCATAAAGCAATATCCTGCAACAATGTTTTCCATCAATAAAAGAGGGATTATTTATTATTTTTGCTGTTAATTACACTACTTTTAGATATCTGGTTTGCTCCGGAATTGAAAACTATTTAAAACGAGTATATAAAATGGTGAATAAAAGTATTTAATTTATTAAATGCGCGTAACATTTTCGGGGCACGTGCTTTTTACGTAAGCAAAATCATCAGTTTCACCATGGATTTTAATTTGCATGTCAAAATCATGTATGAGCACAAAGAACCACTCACATTTATATGACATGGACATGCTGGTTAAATTTTGAAATATGTCGCGAGTAAAAACCAGACAAATATGCTTGAGAAATTTGTTGAATTGTAACTTCAATTTGACCAAGAAGAGTTTCATGATATGCATCTGTTGCACTACGATCGATATGTTACAAATCATGTTACCTAATGGTCTAACAGAAACATCGTTAGAAACAACCAGACTGGTTGCATGTAGACTTCAAATTTGCGCTTTTCAAGTTACATAGTATTAATGATGTTTGTTGCAGAAGCCGCACATGATTTTTCTAATTTGTCGCATAATGCTTACTGACACTTTGATGTAACAAAATATCTTGCTTGGGTGTTGAATCGGTGGAGACGCTAAGTTAATTATTCAATAGCCTTCAATATTATTCAATAGTATTATTCTAGAGACAAACTTTCTCCTACAAAGTTGCTACATATGATAAAGCGCACATTTTTCTGTAATCACATGTTAGGGTGACCCAAATTTTTGATCAAATACAACATATATGTTTCCAGATAGAGTTAAACGATGTAGAGCTATTTTACCAAATCACAACAAGAAAACCACGGGTGCGGCCCTATAGCTCAAACTGGAAAAATGATAGATTATAACTATTCACCCATTCCTGTGAGTTTTGGTGCCCCTAGCCATTTTAAAAACACATCAAAAGCTCCCGCTAACTCCAACGGGAACGTTAATCGTGCGCCTCCTTTCACTTGAATCGATGCTAGAAGAAAAACAATGTTTCTTTTTAAAATAAACAATGTCGTCTTCGTACTTAAAACTCAAAACGGCAAAAATTGTTCCATTGTCACCTTATTATGACTTATGAATTACAGAGTATCTATAAGTCGGTTGTTTTTAAGGATAGTAAACCTTGTTTACAAAGTTGCCTCAAATTAATGGAACAGCAGCATTGTAGACCAATCCTCAATTTTATCTACAAAGATGTGAAAGTAAGATATCTGATTTGATAGAAAATTTGGGTCACTCTTGGGTTGACATAAAAACAACCACCTAATCATATGTAACAACTTTGTAGAAAGTTTTCTCTAGTATATGACTATTAAGCTCTAGATCCGAATTTCCCCCTAAACTCGTTCCCTACAACAATGTACTTGGCGTCTCCATCGATTGAACTCGATTCAACAGTGGAGGCGCACGATTAACGTTCGCGTTGGAATATTCGGGAGCTCTTGACGCGTTTTTGAAATACATGGGGGCACCAAAACTCACGGGAACAGGTAAATTTTCCGTTTGAGCTTCAAGGCCGCACCCGTAGTTTTCTTGTTGTGATTCAGTAAAATAGCTCTATATCGGTTATTTTTAAAGATAGAGAAAAACATTTTTCCACAAAATCATGCAAAATTGATGGGGCTACAACATTGTAGAACATCGTTTTACTCTATCTGCAACGATAAGAAAGTTAGATACTGGATTTCATCGAAAATTTGGGTCACCTTAATTTGTAATTACAGGAAAATATGCGCTTCATCATATGCAGCAACTTTGTAAAAAAAAGTTTTTCTCTAGAATATCACAAGTTACAGACTAAAATTTCACCTTAGCTCGTTCCCTAGAAGGCTTTCGAATAATTAACTTAGCGTCTCCACCGATTTAAAACTGTGAAAGGAGGCGCACGGTTAACGTTCGCGTTGGAGTAGGTAGGAGCTTTTGTCCCATAACAGATTAGGGGCACCAACAATCACAGGAATGGTTAAACAGCTAAAATCTTTCATATTTTTCTAGTTTGAGCTCTAGGGCAAACCGTGTGTTGAACAATGTAATGAATGTATGATCGTGAGAAATAAACCAGTTTTTCTTTAGGTAAACCTACCTTTTTCACAGCAGTAGAACACAATTCAAAATTTTAGTTGTTATCCGTAATATACTAAAATCAAATATCTCTTTTCCAATTTTATAGGTAATAAATCGTTTTGCAAGAACAGAATTACTAACTACAACTTTGCCGATGAAATGAACTGTTTTGGCTCTAAGAATATTTTTCATCCTCAACAGACGTTCGTCGCAGCATATTTGGAAAGTTATTTGTACTGACATGAATCAAACTTAAGGATTATTTTCTGAGCCGATATATTCACCGTTATCCGAACTGAATCAAGATGTAATGCAAAATCTTACTAAGCCTTATTATGGGGGAAGGGGGGGTCGAAAATTTCGAAAAAAGTCCTTACATAATTAATGGATGATGCCTGACGCAAAATTTGCCGAGGACATTGATTGATTCTAGATAAAAATATACGAAGCAATGCTATTTATTTCATAATTTACAGTAGAAGGCTACCTACCTACCTTTATTGTTGTTAAAGCAATATTCATAAGAATATGCTTTAAAAGTTAGGGAAAATTTAAAAAAAAATCTAATAGTTTATTTAGCAGTTTAATTGTTCAAAACTGATCCTCTGTTAGGACCCGGGCCATATTTTCTATAGTCTTAATGAGGTAAACATCAGAGTTTGAATCGCCGGCCGGCCTGCACTGTGGTGACGTTAACCTAAATTGGTTTAATTGCCGGCAGAGTACAATCATTCCACCATATGATTTCATATGATTTGCACGGCAAAAATCGTTACTTCTAGAAAGGCAGCATACGAGTAGAGTGAGTCATATATTTCATCGTGGGCCGGACTGAGCGTCGTCGGTGTGTACTCTTGGGGTTTGCTGTAGGTGCCACGGAACATAACACTTCACCCTCTCTAAAATTAGCGATGGAGTGGGATGTTTAAAATATTGGATCATTTTTTTCCCTCACTATTTCGACGCTCTCTCTCACCGTTCCGCAGATTCAGTAGGGAACGATTTTTACCGATTTTGAAAATACTGAACACTTATACTTTTGGAGTCGATTAGCCGGACGGTTCTAAGGAAACTCATTTATTTTTGATGAGTGTTTTCAGGTGATCACCACTGTGAAACTTGGCTGAACGTCGTGTTCGACCTTTGAAACATGCACCCGCATATTCATGAGATTTTCTCAGACTACCGTTGACTACCTCCAAAGCTGTATGAATCAAAAAAAAAAACTGCTGCCCACGTACCAACATTCCCTATCGCGTCGGGCATTTTCAGATAACATTTCACCAGAAAATCTCCTTCTGCACAGAAGCACACCGCCGCCGGTGTGAATGCTGTCGGGTCCAACACACAGGTTGAGCTCCGAGTTGGCAGAAATGAGAAATGTGTGACATACCTTTACGACGACAGAGAGTTGAGCTAAAAATAATGGGAAGATTTATTCAAATAAATATAATGAAGAAAAGAGTGAGCCGCCGTGCAACGTTAGACAGTTCACCGCTTTAAGGTGACGTTTGTCAAGCACGTCTAATGCATTCGTCGGACATGATTAGCCAACTGTGCGCTTTAGCCATACGGAATGGCATCATTCAGCAGGGGATGCCATTTGTTTGGGTACAGTATTGATTACCTTATTCGCTTTACAAATTCTGCTGTCTGAGGTTGAAGGATGCGTTAAAAAACTACAGTATCGTACAATGAATTTTTATTAGTGTCCTCTGTCGTTAGGGTGAGGCAATTACGAGCTGGAATGTCGCTCCGGAAAACTCACTGAGGTGATTTTATTTTTGCACTGTTTAGCTCTGTCTGGATGGAACAAATTGACTATAAAGCATTTTTTCCTAACAAAATTTATTAAAAGAAGTTGTCATCACTAATATTAGTTTCAAACAGAAAAAAAAGGTGTAACAAGCATTACAGATATTTTATTAGCCCAATACTGTCAGATAGCAACTTAGCAGTGGTGTATATTTTTACTTATGGTTGAAGTAAATCTGTTATAATTTCTGTTCTGTAAATATTAGTTACGATCTTCGATATTCTTGATTTCGTTCGTATTATTTTTCAACAGTATACCAAATCGAAAACATTTTCATTTTTGTAATAAAATAATTAAGTAGTCTGCTCTTATTGTAGAATTAAACAGAAACCTTGTCTATTTTCAATATTCAACCGTTATGTGCCCGACGGGGTACCCGGGTACCCACAAATTGAAATTCCTGTTACTTTTGCAATTTTTATCCAATCTAGATAGTTTTAGCACGAAAAGATTCATTAACTTCTCTACTTTGAAATCAGTGTCAGCGGTGGTCCGAAAGAATCTTCTTACTACCGGAAATCTGGTTTTCCGGGGATATGTTCCGAAACTGTGAAATTTTCATGAATATTTGGTTCCAAAATAGCAACTTCTAATTTCTGAAAAAAATTCATAAATGGCGGAATGCCATCCAATATAGATATTTTTGAAATCGGGATGATGCCCAGAGACCGGAAATCAACTTCACAAGCCATTTTGGATTTCAAGGTGGTGACTTCCGCTTCGTCTGGCGTCGTTTTGAGGTTTTATGTCATCATTCCGATTCCGAAAGTATTCATATTAAGTGGTATTTGTACATTTTCGGCTGTTTTTCGGAAACCGGAAGTTATCATTTTGAATTAGAAAAAAGCACAAGTTAACCGGAAACCGGAGGTCACCAACTAGAACCTCAAAATGATTTGTGAAACTGATTTCCGCTCCCTAGGTATCATCCACATTCTGGAAATACCCGTACTGGCTGTTGTTCGTCCATTTTTGATTCTTTCCCATTTGGAATCCAAAATGGCGTCTGGGATCGTTTGCCGATCTCTAGATATCAACCCGGTTCTGAAAATACTAATATTAGGTGGTATTCGACCTTGTGTTATTTAATTGTTTTTATGGTAGTGAGGCGCCAGTGGAATCAGTTCCAGAAAGACCATTTTGAGGGCATAAGTGCGATACATTCGTTTAGCCGCATCAACAAAAAATAGCTGTTCTCTTTTTGTTTCAGTGCAAATTACTCAATATCATACACATGTAGTAGTAACATCTTGTTTTTTGTTTACACACTCTGCATCAGATCGCTAGCATTGTTGAGTGAAGTGTAAGCGTCTGAACGTGTTTCCTTCGATTTTGGTGCGTTGCATTCGCTCAAACGCAGTAGATATTTAGAGCAAATTTTCGTACGAAAGCTAAAGTATTCGCAAAGTGTTTGTTGTATTTGAATCCAAGTGAGTGTTTTGTCTTGTTTAGACCAACTGCTCGCTATTAATTTTGATTTTTTCAGGCATGGGAAAGGGGTTGAAAGACGTGGAAAAGGTTCAAATTCAAGTTCTGGTGGATACTGGTTGTTCAAAACGCGAGATAGCCCGTAGAATCAACAGGTCGAAAAAGATTGTTCGAAATTTTCTGAAAAATCCTCAAAAGTATGGAGTTAAGGCACGTACCACCGGAAATGCGAAGTTGACGGCTAGGCAAAAACGACGAATTCAGGAAGAAGCGACTAAAAATCATTTGAGTTGTCGCCAGATAATTAACAAACTTGATCTAACAGTACATAAGAGCACCATCATCCGCGTTCTCAATACATCCTCATTCAATAAATAGACAATACCGAAGGGAAAACCCTTACACCTCAACACAAAACGAATTGACTAGAATTAGCAAAAAACACATGCACTAGACTGATGAATGACGCCAAGTAATATTTTCAGATGAAAAAAAGTTTAATCTGGATGGCCCCAATTGCTACAGTCACTATTGGCATGATTTAAGAGATAAAGATGTCACACGTTTTAAGAGAAACTTTGGTGGTGGCACAGTCATGGTATGGGGTGCATTTTCATACGACTCTAAGTTGCCAATCTGCTAGATTTCCACAAAAATGAACTCGAGTAATTGCTGCGAGCTCCTGGAAGAAGTTTTAATACCGCATTTGGACGATCGAATGACCGATTCGGTAATTTTCCAACAAGATATTGCTTCGAACCACATATCACGTCAATCAAAGGCATGGTTTGCTGATAAAGAGATCACCGTTCTCGAATGGCCGGCATGTAACTCAGATTGTAATCCGATTGAAAACTTCTGGAGCATACTTTCTTCTAAGGTTTACGCAAATGGACGTCAGTTTAATACCACAAAGGACCTGAAAAGGTGCATTAGGGAGTGCTGGGATCAAATCGATCAACAAACTATTCAAAACCTCGTCAAATCAATGTACAACATAATCTTCGACGTAATAAGGAACAGCGGAGGAGCAACAAAATACTAAACGACCAATATTTGAGGAATTTTTGTTAATTTTTTTTTTTCTTAATTAAATGCTGCTAAACGAATGCAACGGTGTATTTTCTTTTTTTTACGATTAAAACTACTGAACGAGATTTATTTTTAAGGAAACAGTGGAACTTATTTGGGCTTGCATGAATAAACAGCCTTGAGAAAAAATGTTAAATTTCCATATTGCTTTTACTAAGAAACACAGAATAATTTTAGTGCGCCTAAACGAATGCATCGCACTGTATCAGCATAACGCCCAAAACCATAAGTATGGCCTATGGACAGCTTGAGAGTTTAGAATATCTGAACATTTTTGAGGTCACGCATGATATGATTACCTAAGAAACTTAAATGTTCGTACACTGTTGGTCCCGACGAAATACCGGCAGTTCTTTTGTGCTGGTGTATTGATATTCTGGCTGCTCTACTTTGCAGAATAATCAACCAATCTTTGGCTCGAGAAAAAATATCTGATGTATGGAAGTACTTCCGAATGTTTCTGGTTTAAAAAAATAGTGACCGACGAAATGTTAAAAACTATTGTGGAATAATTAATTTGTCTGCCGTGTCTAAACTAAATGTAATTGGATTGCACACGCAACAAATCTGATCGATTTCACGTCAAATTGCACTTCAGAACTCGAACGAATCGTACAGATTGACGTTATTTACATTTGAGGTCCGTGTGGCTAGTGGCACCAAAATTCATAGGAATGGTTGAATAGCTATAATTTTCTATTTTGTTCCGGTTTGAGCTTTTGTAATGCACTTTCTTTTTCATTTTGTCTACCAGTGTTAGCGAATACTCGTTACGTAGCTTGAATCATTCCTGTGCAATAAAATTTTGCAAATTAGGCTTGGATCTGCATTAACGAACAATTTTGGTTCACCACAAAGTAGTAACCTAGGATCGCTTCTTTTCATTATTTTCCTCAACGATATCGGTAATGTATTTGGAATTCGTTGCAGACAAGTTTACGCCGATGATTTGAAAATATACTCAACGATTCGCCGCATCGTGGATTGTTATAGTCTACAAGCAATTACGTCAACGACCAGGAATTATTCTTGACCGAAAGCTCCGATTATCATAAATTGGACGTGACTTCAAGGACCCATTGTATGAAAGTACTATACTTTTCACTTGTACGCCGTGGTTTTTGGAGTCCGTACTCACCCGTAATTCTGAAATTCGCGTAAAAATAACCGCGTAAAAAACGCGTAAAAAGTTATCTTAGTGTATGCCTATCAAACAAAACAGAGCTTTTAGTTTATTGACAAAATGCCAAAGCAGTCACAATCGAAATTTAGTTATCATGAACTATTGTCAAGCCGACCAACAAGATCTCCACATTATTTAATAAAAATTGTTTAAGGGTATCAACTTTTGTCCAAAAGCTAGGAAAATCATAGAACTGAGCTAAATGTGGCTGAATGTCCATAACCGTCCGGTCAGGACTCATCATGGCGGTCTTGATTTATACGAAAACTGATTTGGCGCCCCCTGCGCATCATTGTCAAGTTTATGTTATAAGCATTTTTAAACAAGGAGGCACTACCAGGCAGTTTTTGAAAAGTTGATAACCTGCCGAACATTTAAATTATATGTAATTATCATTCGAGTTTTATTTTTTTTTTTTAATTTTTCGCTCACTCATTTGGCGTCCTTCGATGATTGAGGCGACCGCCTGCTTCGCCTTCGCGTTAATCCGCCCCTGTTCGTAAACAACTATCTGGCATCTTTTTTTTACTTGCGTTATAAATCGCAAGTCGATTTTTTCCTGGGTGGATTTGCACTGAATCAGTGGAATAAAGTATTTCGCTATATATAACACACTCTAACATATTTGCTAAACACACATACTTCTACTAATGTCAGCCTACTGCGCATACGTGGCAAGTCGCTGCAACGTAAAAAATAAATCATAATGAACCCGATCATCCTACAGTTCGCGCTCCCTAACACACACTGCAAGTGGTCGAGAGAGAAAGAATCCCAAAATCAACTTCTCCGAAGCTGCCTGCGGTCGTAAGCCGCACAAAAGGTGGAACAAACAAAATCTCAATCGCTTGATCACTGCCGCTCAAACGAACAAAAGAAAAAAAATCTTATGAAACCTTAAAAGGTACCCGGGTATCTCGTCGAGCACATAACCGTTAAGCCAATTCTACTCAGACGCTCAACAACAAAAAATAATGTAGAACATCACATGTTTGTGACATCTTCGATAGAACTAACCAGTTCAGTCAGCTTCCTCACTGACGACCTGGACCTTGTCGGAAGGTAACACTTAGCTAAACCATAAACTAAGCCGTGAACCGTGCAGTGAATGCGCCTAAACATCTGCTAGCAGGAGCAGGAGAGGAGATGATTTCAGGCGGGTGGACGAATTTGTGTACCTTCCTCTGACCATTGATTACGTCAGATAACAACGGCAGCAACGATATCCGCAGACGTATTGTAATTATAAGTCGTACTTTTAAGCGGCACTCGAGACGTGAACAATGCCTGAGAAGCAGCGGTAGAAAAAAATCACCTCTAGCGATTTTAAATACATATAAAGCGAGCCTAATGTCGTTTTCGTTTTCGCGGTGTAGCTACACTTTTTCCGTGCTATACTTTGCAGCTTCAAATAAAACATTTTCAGTGTCATTGCATTGGTATGCGTAATAATGGGAAAGCTGTCAATTCGTTTTGTTGTGGTCATTATCGCATTCGTCATTTTGTCTCGTTTCCATTTCATATGTCCATCTCGCAAATGTGCTGAGAAAAAATTTACCTGACACTTTACCACGTGGAACGAAAACCAAAACAAACCAGTTTTGACACATACGTATGAATGTGTTTGTAACTTCCTCCAGTACACTCTACTTTTTTCGGGTGTCGTCAGAGACAGAAAAAGTGTAGAGAGGGACAGAAAAAGGGTAGTCCGAAAATTCAAATAAAACATTCTCGGTGTCAAAAGCGTCGTTTGAGTGTAGCTACACCGCGAAAACGAAAACGACATAAGATGCGTTGACATCGTCGTCATCATGCGAATAACAAAGAATCGGTGTTGGTGCACTCTCTTTGCTTTCCTTCCTACGATATATTTTTTGTTATTAATGTACACATTGGACCGAGTGCCAATGAGAATCGATTTTTCGAATATCGCTAGGTAGGGCTCAAAAGTTTCGTCTGCTCAAAAAAAGTTCCCATGCGAAATTTCAGCTCGATCGGACAGCGGGAACACGTGCTTCAAAGCGGTCAAAGTTTTATGAAAAATATCGATGAAATAAATATCGCTTTATCTGATGCCATATGAAATGTCGAGATTTGGTGTTAACTCGAAAAATTTTTTATTCTAAAACACCAACTTCCTGGGTTTTAGAAAGTTTTCGAGCTTGGGACCAATGGTATATATATATATATATATATATATATATATATATATATATATATATATATATATATATCATTGGTCCCAAGCTCGAAAACTTTCTAAAACCCAGGAAGTTGGTGTTTTAGAATAAAAAATTTTTCGAGTTTTTGAGAAAAATATGTAAACCCGAATTTTAATGGAATCCTTTCTTTCCCTAACGGCCGGCGTATGGAGAGAAAAACACAACAAGCGAATCATGTGTCTGCTTTCTCGCAGCAACCTATACATCATATCATCATTTCATCATGGGCTGAGAGGATTCAAGTTCAGGATCTGTACAACGATTGTATCATATTCGTCTCATTCCCATCACTGCTGAGGAGGGCTTGCAAGCGCTGATCGTTTTTGAACGATCTATATTGAAATAGTTTCCTTCGATTGGAAACTTCAATTTATTACTGTTAAAGTTTGCCAAATTAGCTTTTTAATCTGGAGATAAGTTGTAACAGAGGAACAAAAAGTTAACAATAGATATATAGTCAGGTTTTTTTTACGCGGGGGATACGTTCCAAATTTGTATGAAAACGCGTAAAAAGATTAAATTGAGTTGAAAAAATAAAATAGAGAACCGCCCCAAATCGTTTGAACATTGACTGAACATGACAGTGGTCAGTCTAAAAAGCACAATGCATTACTATAAATTTTCCGTATTTACACCAGAAGTTGTGAATTTTTTTAGAAATCTGATATATGATTACTTTTGTCGTATAACGGAAAACGTGATCGGAATGAGGTCGACATCTTGTACAGTTGAGTTATTGAAAAGAGCAAACCGCGTAAAAAACCTAACCTTACTTATGTTTGTATTTCACCTTTAGCCACATTTCGAATATTACGACTAAATGCACAGGAGATCGCATTAACTGTTTAAAACTGGTGCCGTATTTTATTTCACAATATTTAGTTTAAGACACTTGGACTGTAATTTAAGTGGTAAACAGGATAACATGCTCAAGTTGTCACTTCATATTTATAAGCGACAATGGAAAAACTCAATGTCAACACTGCCTGTACACAGAGTTGTTCGCGTTGGTACACTCCCCCCACAATTATGGAACTCCCACAATTACGGATCACTTTTGTGTCTCATGTTATCTAACTCAGTTAAACTAGCGGTTCGAAGGCATGTAACATTTTTACAGTAAAGTATGCCATATTTTCTAGCTTTAAACACAGAAAACATCGTTCTTATTCCTAGATTGATGTGTTTTTATACGCGTGAAATATTGTCTTCCAGAACCTATCAAAATATTTGTCGTTTTTCTCAATCAGCGTAAGTAGCACGCTCATCATTCGTCAGGTTCATATGTCATATAATCGCTAATTCTCGTGCAAAAAATAACTTATACACAAAGATCAAGGTAAGTTCTTCACGATTCATCAAAATGTTGATGGTTGATAACGATTTGTATTTGTTGATAACGATTTGATAACGATCTGTAAAAAAACTAGTTATTTTCTAAGTGTTCCATAATAGGGACCGAGACAAGATAGTTCTCTATAAATATGGATCACTCCGATTAAAATGTGATTTTCACCAATTAAAAAACCCTCTCAACTTCTATTGAGCTCTAAACGGAAGCTAAGCAATGCTGAGCCTTTGAACAATATTATTTCCAAGGCACGAGGGACAGGAAAGCCACGTAAAGCAGGAAACTGTCATGATGTACCGTATACAATGGTTCATTACTACCTTCGGGAGCGACAGACTTGGGCTCTCGATCTAACTGCAACCTCAAAAGCCACATAATATGTGGCCAGGCCATGCGGGATCTTTAATACGATTTGAAATATGTTATTTCTTCAAATTACATAATTTGAATAAGATTTATTGAATGAATTCGTCGCCAAAAGCTGTTTTTATTATACTGATCCATAATATGAGGCAAAATGTCTCATAATAAGAACCGCTCTCAAAAGTGATCCATAACTGTGTATTTGGTGAGTTATGAAATAAACATACTTTCTGAGAAATATTCACAAAACATGGAAAGAAATAGTCAATGAAGTGAAAGATTACATATTTCTGTAACTGAAAACATTTATAGATTACTTATAAACAATAAAATTGGTCAGTAATGATTTTTTGAATTCATACATCTTCTTAAGTGATCCATAATCGTGGGGGGACTGTAGTAACAATGTCGCCGTTTTTAAGGTGAGCATTTTACATGGTTTTTCTACACCATGTAATCAAACAAACACAAAAAAATACTCATGTTTTCTTTTCTTGCACTAATCTGAAAAACAACCCTCTTACGAAGGACGTTTATGGACGCCAAAAATATAATAGAACCCGTTTATTACTCTGAGTAACTTTAACATTCTTCTGGGTAGAGCAGGGAGTAGCCAATGCTACTAGTTTTACCAGAAATCTGTTCGCGAATCTCGAATCCGCATTCCCACGGTGACAAAAAGATTATGTTGTATCAGTTCGGGTATTTTTTTCCACATCGTCGAGTACGCCGATGATATGAAATTTATCTACCGCGGTGGCATAGACGGTGCAATCGGCGCAATTAATCATACATATTACGTCGTGACTGAAGTAGGTATACGATTGGCAAGATGGCGTAAGATAAAAGCAAGAAGTTCGTGTTATAAAAAACGTTCTCGTATCTGACTTTAAGGTTTGATTTTTGTTTGATATTCGTTGTGCAAATGAAAGCTAGCCGAGCGTTCCGATTGAATAAAAGACGAAAAGTGATGAAGACTAATGTGTCATGTTACTACGGGTATATCGCTTGGACAAACCACTAATTAAGATTGTGTTGGCAATCGTGTTCATATTTTGAGGTAAGCTTAATTTGATTAACTTCTAATTCAAAACAAATGCTGCCCGGTTTTTTCGAATTGTGAGTCAAAATCAACACTAAAGTGATCAAAATTTAACTCGTCAAAATTTTGAAGATTATTTTTTATCTGAACTCAGTTAGTAATTCTCGACGGTTTTCAAAAAATAATATCAAACATAGAGCAGCAGATTATAATTCACATTGATAATAATATGTTACAGAGAAATATACTGATTGATCTCATAACAAACAAAATCTTGCGCTATGTGAGCTCTCATAAATTATTGCCAGTTAAATCCACGCATAATTTAATAGTAGAGAAAATTTTATTTAGAGCGAAATCAGCGCATCATACATGTTTTCATTATCCAAAACATCTTTTAAACCCATTTGATTCCCCTTAATTGACTGCACTATAAACGCATCGAATCCAATGCTTCGTATAGTTCTCTCATAATTGCTGCGCCTTGATAAACGAACAAATTAAAAGGTGTAAAGATTCTGCACCAGACCAGACCCGCTTCGAATGGATCTTTTCACAAGCGAAAAAAAAAGACAACCATCAGAAGAGAACTATTTTTATCGCCGGGCACAGATTCACCAAAACAAACATCCAATGGAATTTTCGTAATAAACATCGCCAAAAATGTTCAGCAGTCAGTCACTCAGCTGAACGTTTAGATCAGGCCGTGAGTGAAAAATCGTACCAGAGATTTTGTACGACACTCACATAAACATAGACACGCAACGTGTGACGAAGAGGAAAAATTAACACCCACGGCCGGCAGCGAAACATCCGAAGGTGGTCCCTATCCAGCATGCTGCACCCAAGTGCCGTGCATTCCCACTGGTTGCACTTCACTCTCGAGTCCCGAGTGACGAAATACGTTTGAACGGTAAAACGACATAGGAATGATTTGACACCTTTCAGTGGTGCTTCCGACCGAGAGTGCTATCGCATCGTTCCGATCGGGTCACTTATGGATGGTAGAATATTTGGCCCACTGCAGCAGTGAGCGTGAGAAAACAGAGAGTTTTCAACACTATTTTTAGACATTTTACTTTGTAACACTAACATGAAGTCTGCCGGAGTTACCCGAGAAGGTGGTCGCCTCACATTTGGGGTAAACAGCTAGTACGTGTAAATGTGCAAATAACCTCGACCACTTCTCAGCGGCTTGGATTCATCCGGCAGCGCGGTGGCAGTGGGTTATAAGACTTGAGAAAAATGGAACATCTAATTTCTCGGTTGTAGCTCAACTGACTGACTGTGTCCTGCAGGTTAGACGGAATTCCAGCTGTGTCGGAATCGGGTACTTTTTCGTCAATTGGAGCTTACTTTTTCTTGGTAGATTAGGTCGAACGCACCATTTCGCAATACTAAGTATAAGTTTTTGCTGGCACGATTGCAGAATCCACAGCAAATTTGCGGCCTAATTGAATTAAGAAAAAACAAACTTGATGTAGCGGCTTTACAAAGACAAATAATTTATTTAGTTCTGCTCTTTTGTTGCTCCGTTCAGTGAGGAATTTAAATATTTTATCTGTTATTTGGTAGCCATGCAATAAGAGCAATCGGGGTTCTCGCAGGTTAGAGAAAATTTATTGAAAGATCCGTGAATTTCTATTTCGTTTTCTCTGCACGTTTTGCAAATATTCTACCAGTCTTATGATGGCATAGAAGTAAGTTTCGATACTTACTATTTTTTTCTTTAGATGCACAGTAATGTTCTTTTTCTTGCAAATGATAAAAAAAACCTCATAGTATTAGTTGTCCCCCACATAATAAGCATAATGAATCTATTTCCTCTTAAATAAATTACAAAATGGTGAAAAGATAGACGCCTTCGATAATTTACCACACCGTCTACCTAAGCCACGTACTGCCCTAAGCTACGCCAATCCTTGGCTACAACACGGGTAATACGCTAGATGAGTAAACCAAAAATATTTATAAAACAATAAAACAATCGGTGCTATACTATTTTTAGCTCGTACCTGACTTCTATGCCACTCACTCACGATGGTGCTCTTTGTCCTTTCTATGATGCGTGCGCAATGCGGATCGCGGTGTGAACTTTCCATTAGCCGCTGCGCTACCAGCAGCAGGAATACGGCATCGCTTGTTTATGTGCCATGTGTTGTGCAGCTCTCCGGCGCGCACTCATCTCAGAATGCGCACACTCGCAGAAGTTTGCTGAAATTTTCATTGAAAATCAACCAAAAAAAAATTTCCTTCTCTTTGCAGACAGAGGAAAACGTCGAACCGCACACGCTTCTATGTTTTCCACGAATAAACACACCGTTGTTATGCTGCGATATTCTATGTTTGCCTCTCATTCTCGCAGCTCAACGCCGACTTAACGGGGGCCGTTCCCAAGTCAGTTGATCGCCAACCTTGCCCCGACATTTCTGAAGTCTCGGACCTATAGTGTGCTCCCAACAGTCGGTTCATTCGGTGTTCAGAACGGATTGATCCCAAGCTCTGCCGGTGGAAACGGAATTTGAGGTTTTCCAGGAGAACAAAATCAGTGAAGATTTATTTCTTACGTGTTTAGCTAACGAAGTCTGTCTTTCAGACTCCATAATCTGGAAAAATTACTTGTGTTCAAACATTTGCCATAATAGTTTTGTGTTGAATAGTGTTTTTGTGAAAACTTCTGAAAAAAAATATCAGGAGCAAGATGTCGTCGTCTGCCGTAACTAAAACTTCGAAGTATACCTATAAATCCACTGGCGGTGGTTCCGCTGACGTTAGCATTGAGTACAGTGCTGACCTGAGCGCATTATCCCGGCTGGAGGTGAGTTTCAGTTACAGACTTGTCTACACTTTGACATCATCAACCCACACGCCTTTGCTCTGCTCGCTACAACACCTGACCGTTACATAACCAACTCAAACGCGACTTTCACTCGTAACAATATTCACACATCATCCACCATTTCCCAGAAAATGACATTTCAAACATTTCATACGACTACCGTCGCCACCGGATTACATAGCTACTTGGGCTAACTTTAGAATCTCCCGGCCGACGGTGGGTAAGACAGCACAAATTCCTTCCAACAGAGTGTCACCGTAGCTGGTCACCGCTATCTTCAAGTTCTCATTATCAATGGCAACGACCATCGTTGAACGCACCTGAAATAGCATTGACACTCGCGGGTACATACACGAACACGAGTCTCGGTACCGAGAATCTTCCCAAGTCTACTTCCCAAAAAACTCGTTCGATTAACCCACGCTGTCACCCCAGCACATGTCAGAATACACTTCAAGCGGCGTTGCATCAGTGAAAAGAAAATCTCGAAAATACCCCCGAACCGACCACTACCGTTGACAACCTACGCAGCGGTGCAATCCCGAGTGAAAGAAATCTCATAGATCCTTCACTGGCAGTGTTGTGTACGTGTGCAAAATAAATCCGATGAACACATCATCAAGTAAAAATGTGAATTTGATTCAGGAACGGTCGGTGAATCTGTGTCTGAACCGTAGCAGTGAAATAAAAAACAACAAACCCACAACGGTTGGTCGGTCGTAAAGTTTTTCGAGAATAAAATGAGACACGTAGCCGCAAAATGTTACTACTGGTGTGGTGTGAAGAAAATACGCTTACCGTTATCACGCGGACGCACGCACCGTTGACAAATTCCGTGACTAAGACTTTCCGCTATAACCGTACGAAAATATGGACTGCGAATGCTAGTAGTGCCTAATGCGTTAGAAACTCAAAGCGAAGAGCAAATATCGTCTAGTGAACGTCAATGCATCTTTACCGGCTTCTAAGCTTTTCGTCTCGTCTCTACCTTCTTACAGGACAAAATCCGCCTGCTGCAGGAAGATCTGGAGTCGGAGCGCGATCTCCGCCAAAGGGTAAGTCACAAACGGGCACGGTATTCATGTTTAGAAAATGCATATATTTATGGAAACTCTCCACTCCAATTAACTTATGTTCTATTCACACGACACATGCATCTCATGGAGGCGCATGGTCACTTACCGCCTTCTAAAGTGGATTTGTGGTTATTTATCCCGTTCAGCGTTCTTTGACAGTTTACAGTTTTCTGATCAAACTATTCAGACGGCACGAATAGTTTCCGTTTCATGTAACCACAACAAAATAACGGTTATATTGTTCTGTTCACACAGAAACCGTATGGTACAGAAATATTTTCGTATCAAGGGTTAAAAGTTTTTTTTATACTATTAAATTTGGTTGAATTTTTCACATGTTCATTTTGGGTTGTCAATCCTAGGAGTTATTTACATTTTGCTAGTACCTTAATCAATTTTTTTCTTTTTTTATATTTTGCAATAAAATACGACACATTAGGTTGTGTGGCCAATTTGTAACTTTTCAACATCAGACCATGATCAAACTAGAGTGGATCATGATCGGACAAAAAAATCTATCATAATCGGACAACTTTACGTCTTAACGCTACTTTACGCTTCTGGTAAAAAAAGCGATTCATCGCATCGCTCGCAGAGCTTCACTTGCATACTGATTTTATCATCAACAGTTTAGTGGAGAATTAGTACTTTCTCAGAAACTACGGAACTTCATTTTCGTGTTCACTCTGCCTGGGTGATTTACATTTAAAAGAAGAATGCTTGCTATTTTCAATACGCATCGAAATAAACGTCACATTATTCCACATTAAATAATCTGCTCTTCCATTTTTCATGGGAATTGTAGTAATGTATTGCTCAGAATGTTTTGAGCCAACAAATTGAGTCAAGCATATGTGTTGGTTTTCGCACCAACTCGACTAAAGAGCTAATACCCTTTAAGAATTCAATAATGCTTTGTAGGCCTTACTGAACTAAGCTAATTTGTTTTATAATTTATTTTTGTTTTGAGATACATCTCAGACTAATATTAAGAAAGGTCTAAAATTTAACCTTTTTTTAAATGATGACGAGAGTGAGAGAAAATTTGTCAATGAATGAGTTTTTGAAAATTATCTTTTCATATAATTTCATTTCAAAATGTTGGAACAATTGGATTTGAGATCCAGCACTAAAACAATTGATTTTAAAAACAAAAACTGATTCAGAGAAACGATCATTTCAGATCTATTTAAACTCAAGTTTTTAAGACAATTTCGAATCATCTGTTAGCGTCTTTTACAAAATGCTGTACAACATCATCTCTCTAAAGATTCCATTGAAGAAAAAACGACACCACGCTAACACTAAACATCCAGTATGGTTTAACAGGCAAATCAAAAAATCAAAAAAACTGCAAACAAAAAGCCCACAAAATTTTCAAAAAACACAATAGCAGTGAAAATCTAGCAATTTACTTGGAAATATGTGAACTTTGCAATCAGTAATGCATTTGAAGAATTCAATGCAAAAACGGAGCTAGAAATTAAGTCTTGTCCAAAGAACTTCTTCAATTACGTCAAAACAAAACTGAAACCAGACAACTTTCCATCAATAACGCAACTCGATGAACGCAAAAGTTTTTCTAGGAAATATAGGTATAGACCACATTTTCCAGAATATCCAAGAAACGTTGGAGTCTACAAACTTCAGGTACAGGATATTTTGCAGGGTCTAATAAATTTAGACCCTTCCAAAGGACCTGGACCTAACGGAATTACTCCAGCACTCATGAAAAATATTTCGAAGGAACTTACATCTCCTTTGTTCTGGCTGTTCAATATGTCGTTGAAAACTGGAGTCTTCCCAAATATATGGAAAAGCTAATTTTTGGTGCCTATTTTCAAATCTGGGCGGAAATCTGACATACGTAATTATCGTGGAATCGCTATTATCTCTTGCATTCCTAAACTCTTCGAGGCAATTGTCAATGAAAAAATATTCGCTCGAGTCAAAAATCGAATCGAATCGAATCCCATTCAAGTTACTTCAGGTGTTCCTAATGGTTCCCACTTAGGACCATTTCTTTTTGTTTTGTACGTAAACGACATTTCTTTCATCCTCAAAAATATTAAAGTTCTAACATATGCCGACGACATGTAGCTGTTTTTGGAAATAAAAAATCAAGAAGACAGCAATGTATTTCAGAATGAAATCCACACATTTACATCTGGTGTAATAAAAGCCTACTTGAATTAAATGAGAAAAAATGCGATGTGATATCCTTTAGAAGAAAATTAACAACACCCAAAATTGTAATTGCATTAGGGAATCAGAATGTAGAGAAATGTGATAAAGTTAGGGATTTAGGAATAATCTTAGATTCTGAACTTATTTTAATCGACCACTATAACACTATCATACACAAGGCAAACAACATGTTAGATGTGAGATCAATACTGGAATACTGTAGCATTGTGTGGTCTCCTCGTCCTGGCGTACATGAAGAAAGAATAGAATCAGTACAAAAGCAATTTCTACTATATGCTCTTCGTAAACTAGGTTGGACCTCACATCGTCCTTCGTCATGTGAAGCACGCTGCATATTGATTGACATTCAAACATTAAAAGAACGGCAAGAGTACGCGATGGCTTCATTTGTAAACGATATCGTTTCGCAGAACGTTGACTCAGTAGTACTACTTTTAAAATTGAACTTTTATGCACCCATTCGACAACTTCGACACCGTAGTTTATTTGCTCTTAACCATCATCGTACGGAATACGCAAAAAAATTGACCTATAAATAGTATGATGAATTCTTATAATCAACACTGCGAAGCCATTGACTTTACGATGTCCCGGTATAAACCGAAACAGTATTTCAAGTCCTTGATGCTGAGGACACAAAATTAATTTGTTTTATGTTTGTGTATAGTTTAGAAATTAATGTTACCAGTCTACATATATGATTGACGAAAATAAAATAAATAAATAAATAAATAAGTTGCTCAAATCTCCAATTTCCAATTGTAAGGAAAAACAAAAGTTTTTGTAAGAGAAATTTTTACGTATTGTACCACGATTGAAACAATTTTTCATATACGAGCTTGCTTAACCATTAAACGAGAAAATTCTATCAAATATTTACCGTTCAAAAAGTTCTCCAGATGATGTTCAGAAAGTTTCGTTGATATTTTTGAAGTAATACTGTAAGTAGAAAAGTTTTAAAATCCATTTTCGAAAAAATATGGTCTACTTTTTAGTAAAATGCTTTTATGATGTCCAAATTTTAAATAGGAATAGGCTGTGGGACTAGGTCGTCAGAGGTTTTCTACGTCATAATTTTTGCTTCATTGTGAGGGGCCATCCACATACCACGTGGACAGATTTTTAACGATAAATTCTAAATTGTATGGACCGTGGACATTAGCCAAACACCTCCCCCCCCCCCAAAGCTTTCCACGTGGTATGTGGATGGCCTCTACTGAGAAATATATGCCGAAGAAAACCCCTGCCGAAGTAGTCTCACACCCTACTTCTTGTGCGAGACATTTGCTTTAAAGTTGAAATTATCGGTTCAACATAACTGCACTAAATCATTGCTGGAAAGGTTTCAAAAAAGGGTACATGAAAGCATAACGAGTTCTGCTTGAGAAACTTACACAAACTTCAATGGAAAAACATGTACCACTTCCATTCTATGGAAAAAGTTATGACAACTAGAAAACGTTAAGAGCAAAAGTGGTACATGTCCAGTCTGAGCATGAGGGATGCATTATAGTTCGCTAATCCTAGGACATAGAACATTTATGTCTTCAGCAGAGTTGTTCAAGTGATTGAGTACTATAGGTTGATGATTAGTTTGTTAAGGAGGTTAACAGAAGAACTTTAACAAAATCTAGATCGGCTGAGGCCAATTCAAAGGAAAACGCTCTAGTATCTTCAGGATTGTTATTTGGCCGATAACAACTACACAGGTTCACCTTTCGGTAGACTACCGGTTGCCTTCCGGATCCAGAAATACCGTAGAAGGGGAAAACTGAAAATTGTTTTGGCTATAACTCTAGTATAAGTTATCAGATCTCGTCTTTTTTTTTTTTTTTTTTTTTTGATATTATTGCGTTCTGGACCAATTTATACAAAAAACCCAAAAAGTGAAAAAATGGCACATGCACAACTTTTGCTCTCAACGGCTCATATAATGATGGACTTCACGTAGGTACAATTCAAGGTAAAGTTTTTGTTAGAAACATTTTTTTCTTTGAGACTGCCCATTTTGTAATGTTAAAAATAGGTTCAGGTGATTAAATTGACTACCTAAAATACTTAATATGAAATGAAATGGCTGGCCCGATTATAATACATTGTTGTTCTTAATCTGAAATTCACGTCGGATTTGCTAGAAATTATTGTTTCTATGAACTAGACAAATACATTGTTTCGATAAACGTAATTTGTTTATAATTTCATATCAATAGTGAAAAAGTGACATGAAAATCTCTGTACCATGAAAATAGATTAAATTGTTTCGATCATGAAGATACATTACCTTATATCAAACACAGGAAATGCGAACCAGTGAAGTCTCAGAAGTAAGCTAGTCCGTTCATAATACAAAACCTTCGCTCAAGAAGCATTTCTATGAGAAATTCAAATGTTACAGAAACATTTTACTGAAAATTATATTGAATATTGGAGTTCATTACCATCGCTTGAAAACAAACCATAATAAAAATTGTGAGGGTGATTTTTTTTTCTGCATCTATTAATATGTGAGGATGAAGTTTGCTCAAAATGGTTAACTTCAGATTTTCTTTACAATACACTGACACTAACAGTCTCTCCCGAGCCGGGACTCGAACCTACGACGATTGGCTTGTTAGGCCAGCATAGTATATATTTATATAGTATTTGCATTGGAGGGATATATTTCATGACCTCTGCCATGCAACGGGCTAGTTTCACAATGTTTTTGTGTATATGAACCTGATATATTCTAGTTTGTGCCATTTAGGCGAAACTTAAAGCATTCGTGTTTTGTCTTCTGTTATTCATTCTGGCATTCTCCTCTATTCCTCTTGCAAAATTATATTTTCAAAGTCTTTCGTCTTACACTTCAATGAGTAAAAAGTTGGTTTCTAATATGCCTTTGTAAAATAATGGATGGTAAAAGCGGCTAACTTTGATAGTTTTTTCTAAATTTTACCTGAATATAGGACTCTTAAATGGGTGCTCTCCGGGTTCACGCATTTCTAAAACAAGTATTTGATATACCTTCTATAATGCATGTACAGCAACAAAATCCATCAATATTGTTTCAATTATGCTGTTGAATTTTTTCGAAAACCAGACTAGTTTTCCGTTTGCGGGTTACTTCGATAATGCTGGAATAGTAAAGAAAAATGAAAGAAAAGTTTCAATTTTTGGAAATTTTGAAATTTATTAAGGTTTACATTTGGATCATTTTTGTACGTTTTGTGCCAATGATTTCCAAGAAAGCTATCCACGTTCTCTGTTGGTGTAGGCTTTTGGTGATTTTATTTGATTAACTGTTTCTTAAAAGAAACCGAAATTATAGGCACATATTTACATTCTTATGAATGAATGTCTATGAAATTTATTAGACCAGTATGTCAGTGTTTTAAGAACTATATTGGAATATTCAGAAGTCATCTTACAACTAACTTAATGGCCAACTCATTGGTTATTAGGAGTAGCAATTGAGGATTGCAACGAATTGTCGAAAATTGGTAATAATTTTATTTGACATAGAATTTTATACTGAATCCTTTGAAGCGTTTTTTTGTTAAACATCAACTTAACCAGATAGGTATAACATAAAGCATTGCTGGTCTAAAAATTTATTCTTCAAACAAAGTTGAGAATTTCTGTTAATGAGAAAACATAAATCTCTTGTATATCTGATGCACTTTGCTTGTAAACTCTCAACGTGCTCTTTGAAAATAAGTATTTTTATCGTTCAAAGAACTTAACCTTGTCAGACCAATTTAAAATAACCCCATTCATCTTGATAACGTGATTTTTGTTTGGCATGAGAAAATAAGAACAATTTTGCAAGCAAACCTTTATGCCAAAAACTGTCGAATGCTTTTTCTATGTGTAGAAGAGCAGATCCAGTTGAATAGCCTTCAGATTGTTAGCGTATAAGCGTATCTTATTGGTAATTCTGGGTAATTGATGAGTAGTGGCATGCCCGTGGCGAAATCCAAATTGTTCATCTGCAAAAATTAAATTTTCATCGATGTATGCCATCATTCTGATAACGGGGGACTCTACTCTTGAAGGTCGAAAAATAATGAATTTTCGTGATTTTTTCAGATGTTTAAAGTATAGTGAAGAGTAAGGGTATTTTGTTTATTCATCGAGGTACATCTGAAGATGTATTTTGCATGTCGTGGATGCAAGTGTAGTGAATATTACGTTGTTGGAAGCTGGAAACGTGGATGCTCTCTCAAAATTAGTAGCATCTACTGAACCGATTTGGCTGAAATTTTGTTTGAGCCGTTTTTAAAAATTTCAAAACCCGTAAATGGCGACCATTATAGTAAAAAATTATTTTTTTCCATGGAAATATATTATTTAAAAAATCATAAAAAATTTTAAAATTCAGATATCGAAAAACGGTTATGTAGCAAGTTAGATAATCCATATTTACATGCAACAAAATTTCATTTCCACGACATGCAAAATACATCTTCAAATATACCTTATTGATTGGCAAAATACCTGAACACTTCACTTTACTCTAAACATCCGAAAAACGAATCAAGAAAATTTATTATTTTTCAACCTTCTAAAGAAAGAAGGGTCTCCCTTAGGAATGATTCTCTCAAACAGTTTACTTATTTAAAAAAAAGCAAACTGATTAGACGATAACTTGAAACCTCAGCTGGATTGTTATCCGGTTTCAAAACTGGAGCATTTTTTTGCATTTTTCCATAATTTGGCAAAATATGCAATTTTGAAACAATTATTGGAAATTTTCACTAAGTAATGCATTGCGCTCTCAGGAAAATGTTCAATTAAAATGTTGAAAAATCCACCGTCACATAGTGCTTTCATATTGCCAAACTACGTAGTGGAAATAGGATAACAATGACGAGTTACTTAATCAATTCAGCTCACATACTTTCAATTCGAATTATGCGCACTCTCAAACTGCTGAGCAAGTCTTTGAGCTTTTTATTCATTGGATACAAGAACATGATCACCATTTTTTATTGCTGGAATAGGATTTGAAGGTTTCTTGAGAATCTTCGACAGCTTTCAAAAGGGGTTTGAATATAGTTTGAATCTTTTCTTTGTTGGTCACAAATGTTTGATTTCTCAGAAGAGTACATCTATGTATAATGCTTTTTATAAATCTTTTCAAACAGTTTTGAACAGCGTCACTGGAACGTTGATATTGACGTCTGCGAACATTTTTTAAACGAATAAGAAGTTGAATTTTCGTCCATTGTTGGTGAATCAAATTTAACTTGAGCGTTTGGAACAGAATAATTCCTGGTATCAATAGTTGCACATTTTAATGCTTCCAAAGCGAAATCAATATTCACTTCATTTTGCAAATCTAACTCATTATTGAAATAATTCTCAATATGAGTTTTATATCTTTCCAAATTAGCCTTGCGATATTTAAAAACAGAGCTAATAGGGTTTTAAACTCATTCATGTGATATTGAAAAAATCACAAGGGTTGTATGCAAAGCCACTACATAAGGTTGTTTGTTACATAACTTGTAATGATTATGTTTTAAATTTTGTGCAAAAGGAAGTTGAAGTGCTACCGAATTTCAATTTGCACATACAACACTGAACAGGAAGGAAACAAACACTATACAACGCAAAAAAATCCAACAGTCAGAGTGCATGCAGATTAAAATAACGTTTTACTTTTATTTCTAGCGCAAAACGAGAAAATATTCTCACCAATATTCCAAAACGTTTGTGTTTCGTCAAGATACAGCAACTTTTCATTAGAGGAAGTGCCGGCTAATGTATCTACTAGTGATGCTGCTCGCTACTGCACAAAGCATCTTTTACTAAAGAAAGTGTCGTTGCATCAGCTGGCCCTACCACTATCGCTGCTGATATCCGCTGCAACTTCTATCCGGTGCCACAGCAGCTGCTGCTATCCGCTGTCATTGCTATCCGCTACGCTGCTGCTGTTATCTGCTGTTATTGCTAAGTAAAGACTGCTGTAGTCGCTCTCTAGAACTAATATGAGCAGTTTCGCCTAAAACAGGCTTTTATATAGTCCAAATTGCACATTCCAAATTGCTAGGTCTTTAATTCTGTCGACTGTGCTTAAGTAAGTAATGAAAGAACGGCCAATCAGATCAATCGAAATTTGTGTTTCAACAATGATTGATCATTTTCAATAGTATAATTTCTTTCCACATTAAGGGTTGACAATCTTCAAGGCTCGATTATGTTCAGGTGTTGCATATTACTGAAGGAAAAAATAATTCAGTACGTTTTGAGGCATGGAGATGAAGTCAAATTTCTAACTGTTTCATTATTTAAAAGTGTAATTAATCTAAGAGAAAATATTAGCTCTTCAATTAGGCATTTAGTTTATCCTGAAAAGGACAATTTGCTATTTAATTCAATATCGGATAAGATGCTGACCACATCTTTGATATCAAATGAGGCAACTTTTCATTGGATGAAAAGATGCCCACTACCGCACAAAGGCAGCATTTAACTAAAGGAAGTGCCGCAGCATTGGCTGGCGCTACCACTATCGTAGCAGATACCCGCTGCAACTGCTGCTATCCGTTGCCAGTGATAACTTGTCACAAGCTGCTGCTGCTGATATTTGTTTCCACAACTGCTGCTTCTATCCGCTGCCACTGCTACTGCTAAGTGAGGACTGTTGTTGTCGCTGTCTAGAACTAATTTGAGCAGTTTCAGCTGAAACAGGCTCTTATATAGGTCAAATAGTACATTCCGAATTACTGGGTCTATTATCCCGTGCATGAGAAAGCAATCATATAACGACCAATCAGAGGTTGAATTTTGCGTTTTGACAAGGCTTGACATTTTTCAATAGTACAAGAGTTCGAATAATAAAATTACAATTTTCTGCATTTAAGAATATTATTGGAAGATTTTCCAACCTATTGCTGCAAAAACGAAGGAAATGCATAAACAACTAACCGATTCATTAGCATTTGAAATTGGACATATTTTTCACTTTTTCCGGTTTTAGCTTTTAATTTTACATCCCTATGTAGCCGAGCATGTAGCCGAACTTCCTGAAAAACGTAGTTCTTCGTCAAAAGTTGAAAAAAATACTAATTTGCCAACAGGTAATCTTGAGATGTAAACTAACCTTTAGGTATTCTTCAAAAGATATACTGTCACAAATCACAAACTATGAAGCTATAGGTAGTCAATGACCAATCCACAAGTAACCAGATACACGACTCAACTGTAGGTCAGCTAAATGAAGCATGCCCAAAAACATGTTATTTTCTTCTTTTATTTCTCTTGCTAACCATCGATAAAGAAAAGTTTACAATGTTAAAAAAGAACTGAGTCGAAAAGGTAGATTGAATCACATACAACTTTCTAGAATTTTTCTCCAAATTTTAAAGAAATAGGTTTCTAATTTTCGCGAAAAACAGGCCGAAATTAACTCAAACTTATAATGGGTTCAGGTGAAATACATGTTTTGCAATTTCGCAATATTTGACAAATCTTCCATCTCGAGCTTAAGCTTTCTCTAGCAAGCTAAAAATCCAAAGAACTTTTTCGAAAACAAAATCTTAAAATGTAAATGAGTCTAAAAGTTTACTTAGGTACTAGAAATATATCCTGCATACGTCGCTGTGGAATATAATACATAAAATACATATAACCTGTCTTTCGTTTAAGCAGTTGAGAAGACTTTTTCTCAATTGTTTGAGCTGCAATCGTCATAAAATCATTGATAACATTTATTACAGCGCAATCCAAACAACATAGGGAAACGACTTTGATCGACCATTATTATTCCTATAGATAAGGATGTCATATCATATTATTAGTATTTTAATCAATCACGACTAGTTTTTGAAACGGCTCCTGTGTAAAGTTGGTTTTGAAGATTAAAATATATGTTTAGAGTTAGAATAATTCGTTTAATTAATGTAATATCTTCGGTTGCGATGCTGTAGTTATTTTTTTTTTTTTTTTGAAAAAAGAAGAATAAATGAAAATGGAAATCATGAAAGTTAAAATTCGTAGAAAATTGTAATGGTGTGATGCCTTCGGCAATGTTGTAGATAGTGATATCGCCATGCAAAAAATAACCACTGTAACAATATCCAATAAAAATATTATACCTTGTAACAATATAACATCTAAATGCACGTAATAACATGCCAATCCCTGCAACTGTTTGGCATTTTCACAAGCAACACAGGTGAAATGAATTTTCGTACCGCCTGCCACTGTTTAAATTTAGAACTCCTAGGAGAAACTGAACAGCTTCAGGTAAGGCTCGCATTTTCAAAACCATGGAAAATTGCGCTCAAAGATTGCATGTGCTGACTAGTGTGCATTATATTTTTCAAAGCGGGTGCAACCAACGGGTTTAATTGTTTCGAGAGGTTGCTAGTTGCCACCTCGTTCAAGTGTTTTCACAAAATGTTGATGATTTGTTTTCATTAGCCGCTTTGCCTGCGTGTTAAGCTTAATGGAGCGTGGAAATAATCTTCACACGTATCCTAAAGTACGCTGCAACAAATAAGCAGATAATTCTACTGTGGAAAGTTTGACTCTCATCGATTTGCTTTCTTCAAAGTTACAAGCCAGCCATTTTCAAATGAAAAATGTCGTTTTAAATCTTATGCTCCCTTTTGCCAACACTGAAACGTTCAAGCTGATGATAAGCTGCCATTCAGAACATCTTTCGAGTCAGGTGGTCATTCGGAACTACCTTCTCTGTTTTGGTCGTGAGTAGTTTGAATACCGTGCTGCCATGTTGGACAACCTAGCCTATTTTTAGGTCATGTTTCTAAAGTCGGCAGGATTAGTACATGAGTGTCAATCAGAAATTTAGTCTCGGTGGTCGCGAACTGCGGCGGCGACATGCCATACAAATCACGAATCGCTTGAACTGGTATTCATTCAGCGATGATGATGAGGTTTAAAAATAGGATTTTTTTTTTCTTTCAAAATAATATTATTTTTCACACTCAAGTTTGTCGGAAATCTCTCCGCTGCTCTTCACTCTCATTGTGTTTAGTGCGGCGGTGATTACATCGCCGTCAACCGAAAAACCAGACGAGAAATAATAACGCCGCAAATCAACAGGAAGATACTTTTGGAAAAATTGTAATAGCGAAACCCGGCGCTCAAAGTGTTTAGCCGCAAAGATGAATCAGACAGATTTTAATAGTCCCCGTGATTCACGGCGCTCATGACGGTGCTGCTTGGCCTACACGGAACGTGACACATACCGTACAAGTTTTGCACATGTTCGTAATTTCTTACACCTACACGTACATACACACCGTCATACTATGAAATGAAATTTTCCATCAACGTCTATAGATTGAAATTCTTTTCTGCACGTAACGACCCTTCACGGAAACTTAAAAAAAAACTTTGATTTGTACAATACTCGCACCAAATTTACGTCAAGAAATCGATAAACTTGTCGTCAGTGACATTTCGTGATCGATACTCACCGAAAGACGAATTGGCGCAATGCGAATCCAATCGGTCAATTTTGATATGTGGAAACATATGCGCACCGCGGCGAATTAGCGAAACCATGCAGTGTAATGTTGCGAACGTGGCGATCGGGAAAATTTATTTTTAGTTCATTCCTGGGTGGAGCTTCTGCGAACAAGCGTCCAGCTTGCCTGGCACGCTAACAACGGCCTCGGGAATCTCAAAGCTGACGGAAATGAAGTAAGACGATATTGGCATTAAGGTGCAAGCTGTTAGACAATTCATGATGTCATTGCGGTTCGCTTTCATATATTTCTTCGTGTGGAATGATTTATGGACGATATTTTGCTGCGAGATCTCAACACAGCAGTTGGAATTTTATCAGGACTTTTGATTACCCTAATGTGAAAAATATTTCGACATGAAAATCGCATTAAGCTATTTTAGAGAGGAGACTTTTCACCTCTTAATAACTTAAGTCAACTGCTCGGCGACTGGTAGCTTTGGTTCGTTTGTAAATAGTACATCCTTTGCTATTTACAAACGAACTGAAGTGACGACAGCCTCCACTTATAAACGTCATTTCACAGACAAATAAAAAACATTATATATTGCATATTAATTTTATGCACATCGTTACTCGAGGAATTTTTGACGAAAAATGGGGAATTACCATTAAAACTGAGTTATATTGTCAAATAATGTCGAACCACCAATACAGGAGTAAATCGTAAAAAAATACATGTGGAACTTCTGCTTAAAAATACTAGATAGTCGTAAACAGAGAGAGCTAAAGGTGACTGATGAAATGGCAATAATGGTATAAACAGGATTCCAAAAATAACACCGGCCTTGTGCGTTTAGTAATGGTTTCTATCGAAAAATGTAGTGAAAAAAGTAATTTTAGAGGTTTTCCTCTATCCAGAATTAGACCAGCATTGCGTCCCAAAACCAACCGGTAGTAGCCGATAAACCACACTCGATGATGATCTGCCAAAACTGTTTCACGATTTTATTGCAATTAATATCTATTACCGAATGTTATAACAGTATTTTATAGACCCTTTAACAGTTGTCATTCGGGTTATTAATTGAAATAAACAAACGTACACCACGATCAGAGGGGTGAAATTGTTCACCTGAAAATTCGTGATAAAAAATACTAATCAAAAGATATTGCTCTTAGGGGCCATCCACAGAACACGTGGATAGATTTTTGATGATTTTTAACACACCTATATATATATATATATATATATATATATATATATATATATATATATATATATATATATATATATATATATATATATATATATATATATATATATATATATATATATATATATATATATATATATATATATATATATATATATATATATATATATATATATATATATATATATATATATATATATATATTTAAATAAACTAAAACAACTTGAGTAATACAAACTAATTACAAATTGAAATTGAAAATTGTTTCCAGAAAATTTGAAGTTCATTATACTTATCAGCAGGAAACATGTCTTTCGCTGCAATTTTCATTTCTTCTAGTGGTTTTCGATGCTTCATTGTTTCATATATATATGTTATCTTCCTAATCCGGTTTCTATGGTTGAAAGAGGACATTTAAACACACGTATAACACCATGAATTGACAACTTACTAGACATTGAATTAGGTGGCGCCGCTGAAGTTGAAGGCTCCATAGTAAAATTCAACGAATTTATGAATTTGAAAACCAAGACACTGGAATGACGCAACGTTCTAAATGAATACAAAAAGATGCGGAGGACGACGACTGTTCTTTGTGGTTTTTTTTTCTCATAAAGCGAAATGTGTGCTTCACTTTTGTATACAAACGAGGGCGAAGCAAAAGCAATCTTCAAACGGGTTATTGTTGGCCGGAGTTTGATGGTATGAATTTGCTGCTAGTATTTGACATTTCAATCAGTTTAGCGAATTTCATGATCATAAATTGAAAAAGGCTGAATGTTTTTAATATTGTTTTAAATTTGCAGAAAGTGATAAAGTTTGACAAAATTAAAATTTCATAAAGATTTGTTTACTGTTTTCTTGTGTAACACTTATTTTAAAACTTTTCATTGATAAATTTTGTGATTTTTGCCTAAATTCATATTTTATCCTTACGGATTGAGTACAATATCATAAATTTTCATTAATTGGGTATCATGGTTATGATTAAAATTAATCCTGGATGAAATTTCAACTTCAAAAATAAAAACTAAAAAAATCTGCTATCTGCTTTTTTCACTAAAGTGACAATTTGCGCAGTTTCGCGCTACAGCAGACAGTATGCATTTGAAAGCTTATGTTTTTACCTGAATTTTGAATCTAGTCACAACCGTGGCAAACTACGGTAACTAAACTTTTAAGCTACTTTTCTACAAAAAATCACGTTTTTTTAATTTTTCTTTAATGTCAGCCCTGCTATAACCAAATTTTACAATATCTAATGAAAAGGGTTTGGTTTGCACAATATTTACAACAACTTTTCCTTTGACGTCAAAAAAATCCAAGCTTTCATTAAAGCTACAGAGCGTTTCAAAGTAATGTCCTTTTTTCAAAAAAAATAGACAAAAAACGTCACTTCGCAAAGCTTTGAAAAGTCATAAAAAATTCAGATTTCATGATATTGCGCCCAAATTTTGGATTGAGACACTTGAATGTTATAGCAATAAAGGAAAAATATTATGAAAGAGCTAACGAAAAAAAAAATTTTTTGGCTGATGGCCAGTGATTCCCCACTGTGCGTTCCATGGTACTGGACCGTGTATTCCATGCAATATATACATAGCAATTGTATTTTTACATGAAACCTATGGTTATATTCAAACTGAGATATCACAAAAACACAAAAAATACATCTTTCAAAATTTCAGCAAATAAAGATTTTTTGATGGACAATTTTTGAAAAAATCATGGTATGCTAATACTTGCTAACCTATGAGATATCTAATTCACAAAATTATGTATTTTTTTCAAATTTTGTGTGTTATTTTCACTTAAGTACTTCAAAAACTTCTGAACTCGGAAGAAAACGACGTAATTATTAAATGTCTATGGAAAAAAAAGATGTAAGAAATAAATTCGAGTGAACTCATAAAATTATCACAATAAAACGTGAATTTCAGACAAATTTTATAAAAACTCGTAGATCTCTGTGTTTTAGGAGTGAGAAATTTAGTGTGTTCTATGAAGTTTCATAGAACTGAAAGATCTACAACTTTGTCGAAAACCGCAAAGCTCTAGCGTGTAAGGGGAAGATTTTGGCATCGCAGTGTCACCTTCGCGGCTAAATTCCGAACTAATTCAAACATCCAAAATGAAGCCCTAACTATACCAAGAAACTTTGTAGAAGATCGGAAACCGATTGGTCAAACCCTGAGAGCGCTAATAATTTCGTACCGCTAGATTCCATTCCTGGCTCAGTGTGCAATGATGGTTTGACACCTCTACCAACTTAACAAATGAAAAACATATTAAACGTTTTCCGAAAACAGCTTAAAATAATCGGGATGATGCACAGAAGCCAAAAATCAACCCCGGACATCGTTTTTTAATTTCGATTTTTGGGAAACAGTCCAAAATGGCTGAATTGAGTATTTCCGGAACTGAAATGATACCCAGAGATCAGAAGGTGACAAGACATGCTCTTTTAAAATCCAAGATAACGACCTCCCGTTACCGGGAAACAGCCTGAAATGACCAAATACCATTCAGTATCTGTATTTCCGGAATCGGAATGATGCCTAGAGGCGACAAATTGTCTCCACATTCTATTTTGAATTCTAAGACGGCAACATTCGCTCTCTGGAAAACATCACAAAACAACCGAATACCACCAAATACGGATATTTCAGGAATCTGGATGATGCACAGACGAGAAACAGTACAGTTGACCTTAGAAATCATTTTGAATTCTAAGATGGTGACTTCCGGTTTCTGAACACAGCCTAAAATGACCGAAATGACCTGGACTATGGGTATTTTTGTAATCGTGATGATACACAGAAACCAAAAATTAACCCCAGATGATATTTTGAATCTTTTTAGGGCCATTAGGTATTTTATTAGTGTTAGATAAATGTTATTGACGTAAACATACTGATACAAAATAGTCTAACATGATAATTGGGTCCAGATTTCAAAGAACTATTGAAAAATGAAGTTTGTTTCGAACTAATGATGCGAGAAAAAATGGGCGGGACGAAGTTTGCCTGTCGGCCAATGATATATAAACACAATTGAAGGGAAAAAGTATCAAAAAAAGATATAAATCCTTCAAACTAAGAGATAGCGATAAACTTTCTGCTACAAAAATGTAAAAACTAACACTAGTTTGAACTTTGTGGAACACTTGAATAATGTAAAAATTAAGATAAGATAAGATTTTCTTGTTTTTTATATTATAACTTTGTCAGATCAAGAGATAGAATATTTCGATCTTCTGCAAACTCACGAAACAAAAATTATCAAGTTCATCAAGAAATAAATTATATGTGAAGAAAATAAAATCAAAAACTGAAAAAGTTATTTTTTTATTTTAATGTAACCAAAACCAAAATAATTACCATCCAATTTAAGAACCAAAAATTTTACCATCCAATTCAAGTACCGTCTGCCGGGGTGAGATTGTGCCAAAAAAGGATATGTTTTTGTTCCTTAGATTTTAGTGCACACATTTAGGCAATGAGTTTGATCCAAATCACGTCAATGCACACTTAAATGTTTAGTTAACGACTGCCTCAAATATGGTTAAGTTACATTAAACTATAATTTTGCTAAAATTAAATGAACTTTGGCCTAATCTCACCCTTTCTATGGGGTGAGATTGTGCCTAAAACAAAATGTTGGATTTAATACCTGGTAAATAAACAGTAGCGCATCTACGAATAATCCACAGGAATAAAATGATAAAACAGTAAGTATAGGGTCGACCATAAACAACGTGGACTATTAAGGGGCTGTAGGGGGTTGACCAGAAACTACGTTTCATATGAATTATAAAAAAATGTATGACTGGATCAAATCAAATCGATAGCTGGAGTAACCAGTTATGAGAACGTGGTTTATAGACAGTCTCTTTACACATAGTACCGTCTCCAGGTAGCTTAGAAAGGGAAAACGTTAGGACATAAAGCCTGAGAAGACTTTTCGTTTCAATTATTATGTGTCATTGACCACATATTCCATTGGAGATCTCAAAACCGCTGGAAACGTACCCACATCCCTCCTTCCTCGCTTCAAAAGTTCTAATTTATATAGAATAGGTGTACAAAACTTTGTTACATTCCATAAGTAATATCAATCATTGTAAATTTCCATCTAACAGTTGAGAACAGTAAGCTTCTTAAGCTTTTAGTCATTATTTCAAATAGTATCATAGCTAGACAACATACCCTATGCTGTGAAGAAAAAAAAATACCCTATGTAAACAATGCAAGTGTTTTGGTGTATACTGATATAATTTTGTCGTGAATGTGAATTCCGCACACTACTGTACCGTTCATTATAACTTGGCACAATCTCACCCCAAAAGGGCTCATAAAGTGTACAGTTCGAAAAAACATTATTTTATAAGCCAACACAGGTTCAATGCATAATATTTCCTAAACACATTGGAGACGATATCCTAACGCACCAACTGAGCAGTAAGTTGATGTGATTTCTTGATCGGGTGGGTTTCCCTGGGACACTTTTGGATAACGTTATTTGCGCATGTTTTTCACCCTGTACTTTGAAACACTATTTAAGTGAAACAGTTCACTGATATTATCTATATTCCATTTGAAGTTGTGAATAAATATGTCACGTTTCATAAAGTATTGAGTTTGAGGTATTAGGTTTTAGAAATCTCAAGTGATTGAACATACAAACATTTTCCGTTTTGGCTCAATCTCACCCCCGTGGCTTAATATCATCCCGGCAAACGGTACTTACAAAACTGAGAAACTGGCAGACATCGAAACACTAAACCATGTATGTCACACTTTTGATATCATCCCACTGTGCGCTGCCGTTTTGAGCATTTCAGCTCCCAGGGGTTCGGGGAATAAAAATTTGATTTTCTGGGTAATCCCAGGATAACGAGAAATAAAAAAAATTGCGAAGAAATGTAAAAAAGCGGCGATTTATCCAATTTGGCGTTTTTGTCATATAGAAGAAGATATTGAAAATGCGATTCAATGATTCGAACTCATAAAAAAGCCGATTTCGACAAAATAAAAAAGTGCACTTCAAAAGCGCCTATTGGAGTGGAACATTATACTGGTCATTACAGGTGCACACCAAGAGCTCAAACCGAAAAAAATGAAAGATTATAGCTGTAGCCCCTACCCATTTTAAAAATGCGACAACATACGTGAGAGTGTCGTATCGAAATTGCACGCCGGGTTCATCGCATCAACGTTATGTTTACGAGGATACTCATTTGAGTCTCTGAAAAAAACGGTAATGGCTAGGGACACCAAAATTCACATGAATGCTATAATCTTTTTTTTCCGGTTTAAGCTTTTGGTGTTGTGTTTCATGTTGCATTTAATATAATTTTAAAATTCATTATTTCTTACGCGAGCTGTTGACAGAATCTTCACAATTTTACACTACACTTTTATTTCAGTTCACTTTTTAATTCTATCACTTTTCACTTTTCACTTATCACTTGCAAATGCGTATTTCAACCCTTACATAACGCCTTCTATATTGCTTAAATGGACTGAATATAAAAATTAATTATTAAATTTGCATCAAATCAGCTAAAAGTAGTTCGATCGTTTTATTCTGGTTCTAGTTATTCGGTGTTTACTCTTGTTGATTTTTTTTTTATATTTTTTCTTGCAATATAGAGTTATTACTATCTACTATCTTGGAGTTACGCGGTTCGAAAAACATATTCAGTCAAAAAGTAATACATTTTTGTGACTAAACATTGTTCTATGATTTCATGCTAGATTTGTAGTTATTTTCTTCTTTGGTATCTAGAAACGTTTTGCTGTGAATTCAAGCTATAATAATTGGACGTTGATTTAATGAACCAATGAAATTATGGAAATCCATCAAAATTTCAAACAATTTCAAACAGTTTTTTGCTTGAAACTACTAATGTCGAGTTTATTTATGTTATTCAACCATTCTTGTCCTTATTTTGTTGGCCTGGATCGGAATTCAAGCCGTTGTCAGTAGAAATCTCAAAACCCAAATTAGGTTTTCTTTTTAACTCACGCAGTGCACGGTGCTCCCACAGACCGTTATTTTAAAAAAATGCACCAAAGAATCTGACTTCACCATCCGATTCGTTATGACATCCAGAATCTCTGGTCGAAATTTCAAAATCATCGTACGGTACATTTTTGAGTAATGCTTTTTGGAAGGTCGTAAAGTACAAAAAAATGATATAAAAACGACAAAATAATTATTATAAGGCATGTTTTTCAATCACCATTTTATGAAATAACTTCCAAAATAGTTTCCACACATTCCAAGGGTTATATTTCAAGACATTTACAACTGGCGGAAAGATTTATTTGAAAATCCCACAGTACACAGTGGTCCAAACTCGAAAAACCGTGATCGTTTAAGATTTGACTGTAAAAATTGATTTTATGTACTTTTATGTACAAGGCCTTACTTTTGGCGTTTTCGGTTTTTCGAGCAATCCACCTAACAGTTAAATAAAAAAAAAAGTTTTTACAGATTTTCAATATAGCAGATTACTTCCTTCAGCAAAATTGTGAAAAAAATTAAAAGAAAAAGAATACTGCGATGTCCTATCTGTACGTTGGACAAGACAAAATAAAGTTTTTTGTGAAACACCTCTACATAAAATCAGTTTTTTGTCTATAACTTTTTCTGTGATTGTCAAAACAAAAAAATTTACAAAGTCTTGAGGAAAGCTGAGTGAATGAATAAAAACTTAGAACATTTTGACCATTACAGACAAAATTATAGACAAAAAACTGATTTTAAGGAAGGGTGTTTCACAAAAAACTCTATTTTGTCGTGTCTTGAGCTGTATTCCCATGGCCATCAGGTCATCGACTTATATAACAGGTAGGCATTTTCGTTCTCTCTCTCTCGTCGATCTGGATGCATAAGCAATAGTCATGTCACGATCTATTGAACCCAAGCTTTAGTACTTGGTTCTGCTTCTCGTTCTAACACTTGGGAGCCTGCTTGAAACCATGCAAAAACTTTTGTAACCGGCAAACTGTATCGGGATCCTCGATGCCATCAGGTACATCCATGAAAATTGTTTCCGGAGTTCTGGAGGGTTCTTCATCCGCCGCACATGGTTGTTCTCCGTGGATTGCAGTTTATCACGGACAACTCTTGTCGTCTTTCCTCTCAATTTCGGATGATGGATCTGTAGAAGCATAAGTTGCAGCAGCAGAGGTTAAGCAGAGGTAAATTCGGTTTGGAAATAAGCAAGTTGACTCCGGACTATCTTCACTTGTTCGTTGCAAATGGAGCGCCCCAAGGGCTGCTTCTTCCTCCGATTCTTCAAAGCACTTCATCATCCGAATCTTCAATAGAGACTTTAGATGTTTGATACTCCCCTTTCTAGATTATGAAAGATGGGGATCACCAAGGTAACTTGACATGCCTCTTTAATTTAGCTTAGCGTAATATAAAAACTCTTCGTTGGTCTTAACGTCTCTTGCAATAACAATATTGCTTGCCGATGCGTCTCAAAACCGGTATCAATTCGTAGCATAATCGATCATCTTCTGGCTCTTGGGATCTAATTCCTTTCTCTGCTGGTTGGGGATCTATGTTTATCATTACATTCGGAAATCTGTATCTTGTCAAGACCTGGTTTTACATTAATTCACTTCTCTGTGGGAGCAACCGTTCGGCAGATACAATGCCGTCAGAGCCGCTTTCGACCATATCTTCGAAGCCTTTGAATCAAGCAGAATTTATTTTAGTTTTTCAAACAGCATCTGATCGAAGCCTTTATTCTTGGAGGTGTTTCGTTGCTCATTTGAAAAATATTAGTGACTGCTGCATTACCATTTCCTTCCGATTTCCTTGAACGACAGTTCTTCGGTGGCCGTAAACTGCTGCTGCGAAATTTTATTCAAACATTCGTTCTGGTACACTAGACTAGAAGAACAAAACCCTTTTATTGTCCATTATTTTGGTCGGTCCTCCACTAACGTCCTGGCGAAAAGTTGTTGAAATTTGCAAAAAATTATACATAGTCGAAACCGGAAGATTTTCACTTTCAAAATGGTTTAGCGTGAACTTTTTAAACTTGCGCTTGCACAAGGCTGCTTGTTTAGACGCCGTTTTAAACATAACTGCACCATTTTGAACCAATTCATAAACAAAACAAAAAATACTGGCTTAAAGAGGAGAGAGAGCCAACATAAACAGACTCTCATTTCTCTCCTGGCGTGTTTGTTTTTGAGTAAGAGAACCTTAAAAAAATCCAAAATGTTAGTTGTCACCCGTTATAAAAATATTTTCTTTCGTCATTAATTTCTCATCGGTTCTCTATTATGAGAAAAATTCTAAATGATGACGTCCTCTAATTGATAGCAACAGAGTAAAGAAGGAGACCACAATAGAGTTGAAATCGAATGTTTCGAAGACTTAGTAACAAGTATAAGCACTGCTGGCGTGACCTTGAACTTGACCTACTCACTCAACGGATGACACCTACTCACATATGCAGTTATAATAGGTCAGATCCTTGACAATAGTATACACTACCCGTCATAAGTTTGGAATCGCTTTACTGAGTATTGCAACACCCAGTTTGAATATTGCAACACCCCGAAAAGTTTAGCATCACTTGATATGGGCAGATCAATGTAACTCTATCTCTTGATTCTGAAAACCTAGCGAGTTATGGTCTTCAGCATAGTTGCTCAGCAGGTTCATTGGAGGAGAGTTCAGTTCGGAATTCAGTCACAACGCAGCGCTAGTGTCCATGAAGTTTTGGGTGTTTTGAACGCTATTTAGCTCAATAATCCCACCATTTAGAGAGGTGCGATTCTCAGCAAAGTTACTCAAGAAGTCAAGGGCTTGTAATTGGCGAACAGTATTGTGTGAAATTCAGCCGCAACGCAGCGCTAGTGTGCATGTAATTTTGAGCGTTTCGAACTTAGTTTAGCTCAAAAATCACTACATTCACACTTATTGCTTACACATGACATAGTGAAACCAATTTGAATGTTGACAATTTGATCATCACACACAATACGTAAGCTTGTGTTTGATTCAGTACTAAATTGTCTACCATGTAGAAGCCTTTAGCATCCTGAACAAGTTTGCTGAACACCGTAACTTTCTAGCAGGTCGGAATCGTGAGATTAGTTAAGTTCAAAATACGACGAATTGCGTGCCCACTAGCGCCACATAGCGGTGAAATTTCACACCGAATTGGTCACCATACAGTAGCCTTTGACCTTCTGAACAAGTTTGCTGAAAACCGCAACTTTCTAGGTTGTCAAAAACACGAGATATCCGCTTATTCCAGGTGATGCTAAACTTTTCGGCAGGTGTTGCAATATTCAAACTGGGTGTTGCAATACTCAGTAAAGCGATTCCAAACTTATGCCGGGTAGTGTATGTAATACACGAAACCTAATACATGTACTGATTACTAACTAAAACCGTGCTTGATGATTGACTTAGTTATTGGCTAGAAAGTTGATTGGGCTTAAACTTTAACAAACAACTTGAAAATGTTACAACTCAGTCAGAAGTTCATCGATTTTCGTGATTTTAGAACAATAAAAACTTCAGGAGATGAAAATATTTCATATGATCAACAAATCAACAATTTTTTGTATTTAAATTTCTATTGAATCAAGATTTTTTGTTGAAAGTTCCATTTTTAATGCAATATCGATTTTTTCATAGTTTCATTTCCATTTTTTGCAAAATTTCGGAGAGTTTCTATCGTTACATTACATCACAAATTGACCGAATCATTTTCTTTATTACACTAAAAGAGTTATTTCCTTGTCCAATTGTATAGATCGAACGCGAAAAAGCCGACCTCAGCGTGCAAGTAATCCAGATGTCAGAGCGCCTCGATGAGGCCGAGGGTGGCGCCGAAAGTCAGGTTAGTAGTGCTTCTGCCTAGCGGTGGACTTTTAAACATTTCCGCAATTAAATGAGCCGTTTCTGTTCGGTCGTAGCTGGAAATCAACCGCAAACGTGACACCGAACTGACCAAACTGCGCAAGCTGCTCGAAGATGTGCACCTGGAATCAGAAGAAACCGCCCACATTCTGAAGAAAAAACACCAGGAAATCGTCAACGATTTCAACGAGCAAATCGAGTCTCTAACCAAGGCGAAACAAAGGTGCGCGAAAAACAGTTTTATACGACCAAAAGCTAACTAGGTATATTGCCAGCAACGTCCATATATCATTCATCATCCTAACCTAGATTAACCGCATGCAATCTCGCACACCCACGAGACTAGCCCCTAGCTGGCAAGTAGGTGGAAAAATTTCAGCCATACTCACGGAGACGAGAAGTAAGAACTGTATCTACTCGTCACATTACAGTACAGCAGCGAAGCTCAAAACAACTCTAATAAAATCTTTCTGTTCAACCCACCTAACTTTAGTGCGCACGTCACACTGGTATTCAACATCTCCGAGTAGACCGTATGCACAAATATGCTGCGAGTTGATTTAATAAATTTCCACCGGCCATTTTCTGCTTCAAATAAACCTGGACGATGGGGTGGAACAAACCGTCCGATTTGAACCGAATTTCATTTCAAGTCGGTTGAATCTTCCTTCTTCTTCTTCTTCTTCTTGAACGATCCGTTTCCGTTGGACGGATTGATAAAGTGACGATGACGATCATTATCATCGCAGTCATTATAACCGTGTGCGGAGAAAAACAAAATAACATAAACAAACCACCGCGAGTGCTGTTCTGTGCAAAATAAATTTTAAGACCTAAATATAGCCGTTGCGTGTAAAATTAGCAGCGCACTCAAAGTGGTCATCTTCCACCTACGAACGATACTGAAAAAAAATGTTTGGTATTGTTGATAGCATTTGTGTATTGGTTAACGAATACCGAAAACATCGCAGGTCTCATCACGCTAAAGGTCCGTCTTAAATAACCGGAGACATTATGCAATGTTCTTTTTCGTTTCCAGTCGAATTCGGTTAATTAACCCGAAATTCAGAAGCTTTGGACCTTTGCCATAAGATGTTCAATTTCATATTGCAGTTTTTCCATTCAACTCGAACTTTTCGCAAGATAGAGTAGCTTTATCGTGTGCTGACTGATTGGTTTAAAAAAAGTGACATGCCTCCTAAAATGTCACTTCAAATGTCAACTTGGTTTTCGAATCAACGACATAATCCAGCAGTTAATTAGTTAGCAATACATGAAAGGCAATTTGGCATTTTTTGATATCTTCAAATTTTCATCTAATTTTCGGCAGGGTCGAGAAGGAGAAGTCCAAACAGCAGGCCGAAATCTACGAGCTGTTGTCTCAGATCGAGAGTGTGTCGAAAGATAAGTCCATCAGTATTAAGACGATTGAGAAGCTGGAAGTGCACGTGACGGAGCTGAACATTCGTGTCGAAGAGCTGAACCGCACCATTGTGGACATCACGTCGCACAAGACTCGCCTATCCCAGGAGAACATCGATTTGGTTAAGCAGGTGCAGGACCTGAAGATCAACATCGAAAGCATCAGCTTCTCGAAGACACAACTGAACTCACAGCTTGAGGAAGCCAGACGCCGCCTGGAAGAGGATGACCGCCGCCGTTCCATGCTGGAGTCCACACTGCACCAGATCGAAACTGAGCTCGAGTCCGTTCGGCTGCAGCTGGAAGAGGAATCGGAGGCTCGTATGGATCTGGAACGACAACTGGTGAAGGCAAATGGGGAAGCTGGAACCTACAAATCAAAATACGAAGCCGAAGTGATGGCTCGTAACGAAGAGTGTGAGGAAATTCGCCGCAAATACACTATTCGTATCCAGGAATCGGAAGAGCACATCGAATCTCTCCAGGTTCGATTGAACAAACTGGAAAAGGAAAAGAGTCGTTTGTCCAGTGAAATCGAAATTCTCATTATCGACCTGGAGAAGGCCAACAATGGTATTCGCGAATACACCAAACGTATCGAAATTCTCGAGAAAACCAATATCGAAATTAAGACCCGTCTGGAGGAAACCATTACCCTGTACGACCAGTCGCAGCGCGATCTGAGACAGAGAACTCAGGACTACCAGCGCCTGAGCCACGAGTTGGATGCCACCCGTGAACAGAAGGACCAGTTGTCCCGGGATAACAACAAGCTGCAGAAGGATCTGCACGAGGCCCGTAGCACCGTCACCGAACTGACACGCCGCCTTCATGACTATGAAGTCGAGCTGCGTCGTCTGGAGAATGAGCGCGAAGAACTGACCGCTGCCTACAAGGAAGCCGAAGCTGTATGTTTGTTTTGTGTTTTTCTCTGCGATCGCTTAATTAATTCTCAATCCAATTGTAGGGACGTAAAGCCGAAGAGAAGCGTGCCCAAGCTTTGGCCGGTGAATACGGTCAATTCCGTCACGACACCGAACGCCGTTTGCTCGAGAAGGAAGAGGAGATCGAAGTCATCCGGTAAGTACTTTTACTACTCCAAAAGAAAAACACCTTATTTTTTTCTACATTCCAAACACCTTCTTCATAATGTTTGTCAGAATTATTGTTAGTAGAACGAACCCGTAAAATTGTTCTCAGACGCAATTCTATTAAAAAGTTTTGAGCCTTGTCGCTTTGTCGATAATGTTGCTCATAGGGTACCTACATTTCATGACTGGAGAAAGTTACATATGCTACGTAGAGCTCTATTGCGAAAAATTCAGCTCCAATTATATACAATAGTTTCACCGAAAAGTGATATATTTTCTTGACATTCATCTCTTGGCCAAAATGAATTTATTATATTCGGGTTATAAAGGGTGTTGAAAAAAACAGAAACAGAAGTGGAACATGGTCCATCCGAAAATCATCATAGCAGTGAAAAAAATCCATTCAATTATACTAGAAAAAAAAGTTTATGTGCTGTTCTTCATTTCGAAACCTTGTTAATTTTATATTGTTTATGTTGTTTTTTATATATTAATTACTTTCACAACAGGTTGAGCGAAATGCGTAGTTTCCTCAATTTTACTCGACTATAAACTTATATAAACAAGAAAGGAGACCTAATGTAAAATCAAGGTTTCTTTCCTGTGTGAACTTTTGACGACAACAGAAAATATCTTGAAAAAGAAAAGTCTTCACTAGTGGAAGAATGTTTAGAATTTTTTAGGTAATTTGGAGCCATTTCAATTGAAAAACTGTGTAGGTCAGGTGAATGCTGTTATACGGTTTGATGAAGTCAGCTTGGCGTTTCGATAGAGAATTTTGTTTTATTTCACTGGTATATGTTGTGATCATGAAAAATTTTCAGGAGAATTCAACAATCTCGGGATCCCGAGAATCAACATTTATGTTGCCTGATCTGTGAATCGCAGGAAAAGGTTCCCGGGTAATCGTTCTCGGGATAGCAAAAACCTATTGCAAACCCCCAATTGAATGTGTTTATTATTTAGATGACGAATTTCAAGCCAACTTTCAAAATTGGAAGAACTGTTTGAACATAAATTTACAATCTTCGCAATTCCAACCAACAATGCTTATCTGAATGGGACACTAAGCATGTAAAGTTAGCTACTTAGACATAGTCAGAGTCGAATTTATAGAAGGGTGGAGAATTTTTTCTGTTGCATCACGTTTTTACATGAGTTCACGTGTTTAAAGATATGTTGCATATGGCTATGTAGAAAGAAAGGCTGTCAAATTTGGCATTTTTATGTTGCGAGTACGATATACTGGAGGAATTGAGTGTTGGCTGGATAATTAAACAGTTTTTCAGCGAGAGACTTTGTAAACAGAATCAAAAAAATCAGACCAATATTTGTTAAGTTTTCGAAAACAAACAGTACGTACGATTAAAAAAACGGTTTTGTATCATTATACGGCCTCGTCACGAGACTCGTGTCCCAGGCCCCCCAATCGTAAATCTGGCTCTGGACAAAGTTATTTTTTTTTTCGGCGAGTTCTGAGTCATCTGTATCAAAGATGAGTTATACGATAGATTTGGTTGGGTTTGAGTTTGAACATGTTTAGAGATATTGGGTCCGAGTTTGCTGAACAAAAGTTTGGGATTACAGCTTAAGTTTAAGAGCCTATGTAGAAATGTGGCCTTAGCGTGGGACTACACAAATTGTTATTCACCAAAGTAACGGGTGAGTCATAAGTAGTTGGACCTAATGAAAACACGTTTGTTGTAAAGTTTTTTCTTTGAATTCAATTTATTATTCCATTTTCACAAGTCCATACAATGTGCGTTTGAGGTGTGAAACAATTAGGCAGATAGTTACCCCTTCATCTTCAATCTTCCTCGAGATTCTCGGAACACTCGCTTCTATGGTCTAGGTCACCTTGCGGTCCACTTGTTGGCACATCTGACGGGATTTGAGTTGTTAAGTTGTGGTGGCTGGATGCTCTTCTTTACTGAGCCTCGTTTCAACCCTGCCAAGTATCGGCAAATTTAACTGCCTGGAGAGCTATTCATTCGACTGTTTGTGACTTTTTTTAAATTTAGTGTGAGGGAAGGAGTCCGTCAAGTAGGGGGATGAGAGGTCCCTCTGATGGTCTGATTCTACTAAGATTCGAACTTATGGCCAATCGCATGTCAAAGTGGACTCCCTAACCTTGAGGCCTCTGTTCCGTGACCTTTTTTGTAGATAAACAAAAACACACTGAGCACGAGCAATACCCACAAAAAGGAAAACAAAACTACATATAGCTGTTTGTGCAGAAAACGGGACAACTACATCACATCACACATCTTTCAAAATATTGTAATGTCTCAAGAAAAACAGTTAGTTCGACTTGACAGCAGCGTTTCGAACTCAGAACAGAATTTCGTTATCTCTTAGTCACAGTTACAGGATGCAACTCGCAATAGCGTAATATACTGTTGCATGGCTGAGAGTGCTGCATTCTTGTTATCTCATTCCTCCCGAAACGAAAAAAAACTTGATTTTCTTCCTTCCAAGCCGTGTTCCAGGAAATACTACAGTACAGCTTGTTATACACGAAATGAACTCCATTAAACCGCAGACAGAGATTTAAGCTATATTCTCAACATGCGAAAGTTTCCAAACAGTCAATCCGAAAAAAGAAACTACTAGCAATACGTTACTGGATAGCAATATATTACTAGAGTGGTCACAAAGCTTATCATTTCTCCTCAGAGAATATCTAGCTTAAGGCAAAATATCTTTCACTGCGATAATAACTGCCCTCACACGGGTGGGTAAAGCGACGCCCTTGCTTGAAGCGAGTAGCAAATCTTGTGTATCTGAGAAGCTTGCAAAAAACACTGCGGTGGAATCTGCAATATCGCTTTAGAGAGATGATATACACGTGTGATCTTTCTCACACGAAAGGATAATCAGAGCTCACTACAGTGCTTTTACTGTGTGTCTCTCAGGATACATCCGTATTTTACATAACGCACTCAGGAGAGGGGTTATTAAGCGAAGTGTCAGGCTGCGTGAGTTCATGGCCATGCAAAAGTGCGTTACGTGGGGGTGGAGGACTATGGAAAATTGTTAAACTCCGCGTTGCGTACTATACGAATGTTCAAATGAGGAGAGCATCTGGATAGGAAACAAGATTGCGTTGTTTGCTTTGCATATCGAAACTGAACAAAAAAATCTCAGCAGTGCGTACCGCGGTGTACTTCTGTGTGATTCATCATTCTTTTTTCGCTCAGCTGTGGTGTATGCAGCAAGTGCATTAATTTTTCTGCGAGCGACAGAAATACAGTACGAAGCAGAATAGAGAGGTGTAGAGCAAAAAAATACTACACGTAGCACTTATGCTGGGCAAGAAGTGAGCGGTGAATATTCACTCCGCTCTTCCCACATATTTAGCATGAGTATGAGCATGATTGACCGCTCGCGGTTGTTACTCCGTTATTGCCAGATCACAGAGAACCAACAGATGATGCTTAGGTCTAATATGTGTCCTCAATGTGTAAAAACTAGTGACCCTAACCTTTATATTAGGCAACTCCAGCGCCTACCGCATCCGAATGCAATTCGGATACAGTCCCTCCCTGTTGACTCTCCTACTCCACTCGTGAATTCTACAGTACCTTCCTGTCGACTCGCGCACGGATATGAATGATAAGCGTATACCTTACTTCAATAGCGATACTGCCAATAATATGATATGATATGGTACAGAAATCACCTAGGCAATATCATAATAGATCTAATCTCTGGTCGCAGTGATGAGTCTACACAGGAAAAAAAAGACACTCGTTTGATTGGAAGCCGTGAACACATCTGCACTTACACGAGAAATCACTGGGATATTGGAGAAAGGGTAAGGTATACAGCCGGGTTCGTTTTGATAAACGATTCACTACGAGTTCATTATGTTCGCCGCAAAAACCGTTACACGATCCTAGCTTATTCTGTTTGATGATGTATCACCGCAACAAAGCGCACTACGTTGTTGATCTGTCTGTAGATAATATGACATCATGGAAGGCATCGACATCGGAGTCTCTAGGATTTCGGTAGCTAGATATCTGGCTTTTGCGTAACCAATCGACTAACAACGTCTCTCGTATACTCATAGAGCGAAAACACTCCCGACCAATATCTAAAAAGTCATGAATATACAAAATTAGGTGGCGTCGTCAATGTTCAAAATTTATAAGATAAGAAAAGAACAAAAGGCCGTACACACGGGTAATAATAAAACAATATCCGTTCTGAAGATTTGGGTTTTTCGTGTACCTATATTAGTTTGTAGAATGTCCTATAATTTTTCGAGTATAAAATATATAGTCTGTCGGGAGAGTGATCAATAACAGTTAATATTATCATTTACACTACGAAAACCGGTACAAGGACAAAAATAATAACAACGCGGTCATAGTTTTTGTACACGCATCCAAAGCCTAAAAATTAAATTAAAAGCATATAAGCATAAGTAACAATACAACAATCCCAATCCATTTTAAAAATGCCAAAGTAATCATTATTGATTTCATCGTTTTGAATCTGTGTTATCTTTGGAAATGTGACATAGGGGAACTGCTCCATTATTCATCTCATTAAGCCGATATTCACGAAGAATGCACGGATTAAACAACAAATTTTAATGACGTCATTGAACATATAAACAACATACGCTTACGTGCTCTTATAGAATCGTTCAGTATTGTATATTTAGTAAACTTAGCTAGATTTATCCTGGAATTTGTAAAACAAACCATTTTGCACAACGCTTCCATATCCATCTCAAAACTTAAATCACTGCTCAATTATTCATCTTACGACGCCCCCATATTCATCACACTGCAGTGCACTGTTAATCATGAATGAATCACATTATCATGAATTAACGTAGCCGCTGTAGTTGTTTACGTGCAAATATGGTAACCTAGGTTGCCACGGCAGTGCTGTCCATTTATGTCAATTATGTCGGAATAATTCAACATTCTCAGTATATTAAGTAAGAAAAGATATGAGGTTTTTATGCCTTTTTGAGTAACATACTGTGACTCAAAAGGGCTTTTCCTCATCACGAAAAGTTCATTGAGGCATATTTAGCCAGATGAAAACATCAAATAAATAAATAAATAAATAAATGATTTGTACGTATCAGCAGTAACCGATTTGGCAACTTTTGATTTTCTTCAAGGCAGTGAAAACAGATGAAAATACATACAGTTGAAATTTAGGAATTGTAGAAATACATCTCATATATTTCTGCTAATTCAAGCTGGTTTTTGCAAATTTGAGGTGAACGTTTTTAAGGTTAAAGTGTTCTTAGTGTAGTGAGTGATTTTGTCTAGTGAATAAAATAAAAAATGGTCCGCTAGTGATGAGAAAAACTTTGGTTGGCTGCTGAACGAGTCCCGTTGTAGCCGTACAGAACAATGCGCGGATTTTGTTTTCTGAGGTAGGTGATTGAATTTAATGAGTTTTCGAGTGCAGATGTCTGACTATTATATCAAATTTAGAGCTTTTAAGTGAGTTTTTGAGGATTCTACTTTATGAGAAATCTAAAGTGAACTAAGAAGAATCCATTCCATGGATTAGCAGATCGATTTAGTTAGAAAATATGCGTTTTTTACTGTTTTCAATTGTGTTTTCATGTTGTATGAGATGCATATATGGGCTGAGATGAATAATGGAGCAGTTTCCCTAATTATCAAAAATTTGCATGGAAATAAAAATATATCCAGCTTTTAACGCTCCATAATGGCGGACGCTATAATGCAAAGCTCGTAATTAATTACCCATCCTTTTGACAACTCTGCTTTCGTCAGTTTGAAGTCTTCATACATTTTATCAAAAGAAAAATATCTGGCAACATTTGTGTTGCCAATTTTTCAGAAATCCCAAATCTGACGTAGGCAGAGAGATTTGCATATTACGAACACGCATTATAGCGACCGTCATTATGGTGCGTAAAAAGCTGGATTAAAAAGCTAGAGAAGTCATAAATTGAAAAGAAAAAAATGCAAAGCAAAAAAGGTTGTCGGATAAGTTTTAACTTATAATTGCAAAGTATTTGAAGTACAATCCATACGATAAATCTTCGTGCGCCACCCAAAGCCACCTGCGTTAATTTATAAATCAATAAAACACTGTACATCGACAAAGTATAGCAATTGTTATGGTAACATCTTTTTTATAAGAATGCGATAACGTGAGCGTATATGTGTTACTTGGAAAGAACAACTAGGGATGGGCGAACGGCTCGAAGCCAGTTTTTGAAAATTGAGTAAGCGAGCGAACGGCTGTCGTAAACGAGCTACGGTTCTTTAAGTGCAACTGAAACCGCACTTATCTTTAATATGGTGTCGTCATTCCTGGCAAAATTCGTTGCATTGGAACACCGGCGTCAATAACATGTAACATATTTGTGCTGCGTGACAACCAAAGCAAAGTCTTGGTGCAACATTCCGATTCGGAACTTGACCTTCTGTTTATTTATTCATATACACACTTCGCCGACTGCTTAGTGTACAGGACAATTGCGGGGCTAGCGCTACGATCCTACTGACACTAACAGTCTCTTCCGAGCCGAGACTTGAACCTACGACGACTGGCTTGTTAGGCCAGCATCGTACCTCGAGACCATCTGCATTTGCACGCACACCAATACATGTCCTTTCACTAGCGCGGATTTATCGCATTATGTTTGTTGCGATTTGCACCATTATCACTGATATTCCACTTTCAACTCACTATTTTGTCACAATATGGATCTTACCAAACACACCGAACATAAAAGCTACATTTTAGCATTATTTGAAACATATATTTTAAATAAAAAAAGCCCCTATCGAAATAACACTTGTATGGCAGTTGAAAGTGCTGCCAGCTCTCTTCTGCTCTTCCCACATATTGAGGAGAATAACAAGCCTGGTGGTGGCAGCTGTCAAAATTGGAATAAAAGTATCCTTCTGTGCCATTCCAATCGAGTAAATGACTCATTAAGGTGAAACGGTTTAGAAGCCACAAATGTTCGATTTCGAACCACCACTTCGAATTTATAAAAGCACAGGACGCGGTAATAGTTAATGCGTCACCTGTGAAAACGCGATTTGTTGTTTGCTGTGGTGAAGCAAACATAAGACAGCGTTTTCTCACGGAACGCATTAACTATTACCGAATCTTGTGCCTTTGAAAATTGGAAGTGGTGGATCGAATTCGGCCATTTATGACTATTAAACCTTGTTTTAGCTTCGACCTGTTTTTGTTTACTTCTCTTTTCAATTACCAAAGCAAATTTCAAATCATATCAGCTCACTCTAATGTGAACGCTCGAAGTGATATCCGATATCATCTGGCGATATCAGGTGATATCCGCCGTAGTCTGAACAAGCCATAAAAATGCTATAACTGTTCAGACTTAAATATGTCGAATTAAATGCTGAAAATCATTTTTCTGCCAACACTAGCAGCGTACCACACTATAGCATTTTGTAGTGTTTTTGACAAGGTTGTTCAAATTACAATACTTTAACGTACTGTTAGTGCATAATTAAAACAATAATGATCTCTCTTCAGAAGAAAATGTAGGAAAGTGAGTTTTCCCTTACAATTTTTTATACAAATTTGAAATGCAATACACCAAACCGAGACTAAATCAATCAACTTGAGATATGTTTAGGATTGTTTCGGGCTCCAAATGGAACAAAAAAAAACTTGGTCCTGGAAAATCGATTACTTTGTCCCACCCTAATGGATATTCCGCTTGTTGTAAATATTATACCATGCATTACTCTAAAAGAAAAGTGAGATGCTAGTACATGCACGATAGTCCTTGAACATCATTCTGCATGAAGCCGAAAAAGTGAATAGGTAAATGTTACATTATCTCTGGAAATTCTCAATTGGTACTTAAGAGATCAGCTACAAAGCGGTATTAGAAACTAATGTATATTTTACTTTATGGCAAATATATAAGCTTATTTTGAAGTTGTTAAAATAATCTTCCACTGTATCAATGTCTCGTCTCTCGGTCATCTTTTCGCCATTATGTATATTACCAATGTTTAAAATGTTCCAAATGCCACGTAAAACAACAAAGCCTTTCGCTTAGATAAAATGTCAAAGAATTTCCTGAGACGTTTCTCAGACATTCGGTAAGACACGATCGCAATCAACAATTTACTGCCTGAATGCCAGCGAAACATAACCAATGCTACAAACGGCATAAAGAATACAGTTTTATCGGCACACTAAGTTGACACCTAGGGTAACGGGGGTATTTTGGCCCACATGCATATTTTGGCCCACCCGGTAACATTTCACGCATTTTATCTGATAAATTCAATGAATATTAGAAAACTATGCATGCAACATTGAATAACACACCTAAGAATCATACTACACTATAATTTTCGGCGAAAAACTGGCTCTAGGTAGTGTTATTTTGGAATTAGTTCATACATATTCAAAGTCAACCCAAAGTCAAGAGGAAGTGGTAATATACAAGTCAGCGTCCGGAAGCTATTGTAACAAATAGGTATGCTTATGAAACAATTCGTTGTTGTAGTAGCATCAATAAAATATCATGGAAACAGTTTGTATACTCTAACATGTTGGAAAAAGTTGAAAAAGTGGTTAAACGCATGGCCGAAATATGTTTGCCTCTTTCTGAAGCAAACATATTTTGGCCATGCCAAGTTTTGACATCTCTTTGATTACCGTTCGGCCGTTGCACGTGAACAAAGAAGCAGCTTGTGACAATTTACAGGTAATTACTTCTTAATTTATCACATTTAACGATATTAAATTAGATGACAATGCCAAATCATTTAGATGATAAGCCAAATCATTTAATTTCTAGATGCCTAAAATTTGCAAAAATTCACAGCAGAAGGATGTTCTCCTCAAACGCACTATTTTTGCTCTAAAAGTACCGATGATGATCTTAGATATAATTAGTCCGAACTATTTCTATACACGTCTGTAGATATAAAGGTGGGCCAAAGTAAAAATTTGGTGGACCAAAATACGTCTTTAGTACTTCGTAGAAATTTTGATATTTCTAGGATATTTTTCAATATATTGCATTGTTGAACGGTGTATATTAAAATAGACACTTAGCTTTTAACAATGGTATAAAAGAGTAGGTATTTATGTTGAAAAATTGTGTTTGTTTTTAATGAACTGTGCGAACACTTCCCAAAGCTGGCCAAAATACCCCCGTTACCCTAGTCGAGGCATGATCTGTGAGACAAAAGCACACTACCGCGTAACAAATTCCCAGGACGGTATCTAAAAATAAACTCGCTTTGGCAGTCGCACTATTTTTCACCCAATCTGTTTACAATCGGCGTGTCGAAATCGATCCCATAAACGTTCCAACCAATGTCATAAATAACGCCACGGGCATCTTGCTTTCATCCATGATCAAATAATTTTGGGTTTCGTACATCCGCTGATTAAGCGAAACGATCTTCACACGTCCAGCCTAATAAAATATTATCACCTTGTTCATGAGCGTCATTTGGCGGGGAGTGTGGAGGGGTTGTATCTTCACTTGCACTTCATGTGCATTACGTTTGATCCAAAAGCAGTCGTTCGTGGATCAAGGTGAAGTGCGGTTCGTTTACCTATACGAGCAAATTGGATCCCAGTAGAAACGTGAAACAATCTCCGAGAGAGAAGATTACGGTGGATTATGAAGAAATATTTTGCTTACCCCTTGTTCAACAGCAAACGATGCCGTGAACAAAATCGCGGTAGAAAAACTGGATATTGTGACTAAAACGAAAAGCTTGGCGGCATATTTTTAGAAATATTTTAACTACTAGCGGTGCGACTTTTAATGCATTGCATAATGCAATTATTGCTCAGTTGCGCGGTGATATAAGCAATGGTGGGCAGGAATTTTACTCGACTTTCGCAGATGAGTGTGGTATATTCGAAGCCTCCATTTTGGCGATGACATATATCGCACCAAGTCATTGTACTGTGGCATTACAAGTACTTTTGTAACGGGGTTTTCGTGTCAGATTTGAATGACATATTTTTGCAATCATGCATAAAGCTGTACTGTTCACGCTACAGCGGGCCCAAGCGTGGAAAAAGATGCTCGCAGAACATTGACAAATGATTCAAAAGCAATGTCATCTGTGTTAAAATATATTATCATTTACAGTTACTATTATATTTCGAAGCTTCAAAAAACATATTAAAAAATTATGTTTTAAACACATGCTTCCATCCCTACGAGACGGAAGGGGAGGGATGCTCACTTCTATTGCAGAATCAATAAAAAATATATTTGTGCACTGTAATTATTCAAATTTAAAGTACTATAGAACTTCATTTGCAAAACCTAGAATTTATAACAATTTTTCAAGCTTTATCAAATAAAATAAACTTCGACGGCCTCTCTGCAAAAAATTCCACATGCAATTTTATCGATTTTTTTATTCAATTTTGCATTTTTGGAAGCTCAGCTCTAGCAATTTTCGCTAACATGTTTTCCTACTAGATTGAACCCTCGACTAACAAATTGTGGAAAAAACATTTCGTATGTATTAAATCCTTCGGATAAAAGAAAACAAACTATCACAGTACATACATATTTACCTTACCGAGAGCCGTGGTGGCACATGCTGTAGTAAAAAAGTTGGCACCATGATTCACCAGTCACCCGGAACAGACATTCGATCGATGTGGTCGAGCCCACGTGCACGCTGCGCCCCACTATTTCTGATGCCGGTAGGGTTGCTGAAGAAAGCGATATCACAGAGTTGTCGTACGGCATCCTCACGACGTGACCGGCCCACCGCAGCTTATTGATTTCCACTAGGTGTGCAATGGAGTTCTCTCCAAGCAGCGCGTGCAGCTCATGGTTATGCGTCTTCACCATTTTCCGTCGCCCGTCTGTACTCCGCCGTAGATAGTTCGCAGCACCTTCAGTTCGAAAGGGTGTTCAAATCTTCCGCGAGAAGCGTTGTTGTCTCAATTCCGTAGAGGACTACCACTCTTGTCGTGGTTTTGTACAGAGTCACAAATACACGAGTTCATCGACTAACTCAAGCTTATCGTCGTCTACAGTCTGGCTTCGGCTCCAGTCGGGCGTAGGTTTCCTCCGTTATTGCAAAGTTACATGTTATGATCAAAGTCATCCACGTAGTCTAGAAGCTGTACTGACCTTCTGAAAATCGTGCCTCTCATGTCAATGCCCGCCCTCCGGACCACACCTTGTCTTAACACTCCGCGCGATTCAAAGAGACTTGAGAAAATCCCCGGAATACGCTTGTAGCATATCTTTTGTTTCATGGTGGCCTTAATCAATCGTGTCAGATCCTCCAGGAATCCATTGTCGTACATGATCTGCCACAACGAACTTCATGAACATCGGGGGCTGGTACTCGATCATCTACTACTGGTGCTCCTAAGTCAGTTCCTTTTTTCTACAAAGTTGTTCAAAATTAACGAAGCTAAAACATAGTAAAAAAACTTTTTGACGTAGGACTACGTCTATCTGGAAGTGAGGTACCTTAAGTTGAAAATCCAGTAATTCAACCAGCGAAAACCAGGGAAAACTAGTCAGGTTTTGAGCGCTTATTTTTCAGTCATTTATAATCAGGTTATCGAGGTTTTGGCATCAATCGATCAGAAATTCTTTTACGGTTGAATTTATGTAACAAAAACAACCTGTTGTTTGAGATACACTATTGAAAAATTGGTAAATAATATCGATTGTCTAAATCATACCGAGCAACCAATCACTACCTTTCTTCCCAGCAGTTTTCGATGCTTATTTACTTTCTTTACCATTCCCTATTCTTCTTACCTCCCCCCTCTTTCCAAAAAACTGAGAAAACCTTGATATAAAAGATACCATTCGAACATTTCGCCCCGTCATTTTCATTCCAAACCGTACCAGTGACATACGAAAAAAACGTGAAATTTCGGTTTTCGAATTTTTTTTTGATGCCAAATGACTTAAAATTGCATGAAACGTCGAGAATTGGTGTCATCTGAAATTTTTTTTTTTTGCAAAAATCTACTCTCTGAGACTTAGTCGTTTTTTCAATTGTGGAAGGCGGAGTTCAAAGTTTTTAGAATTTATCATTTGAAATTGATCAGTCTCTTGAAACAGCTTGTATAATGATATTCACTATAACTAGCATCGAATACATTATGTTTCATTAGGGTGGTTCATTTATTCGACATAGGGTGATTCATAATATTGCATAAAAATGAGTATAAAATGAAAAAAATCACTTTTCACTGAATACCAACAGAAAAATTCCTGAAAATATAATATTTGTTATAAAATTGTCGTTAAGGTGGCAATGTTGAATTGGAAAAAATATATGTAAAATAGCAAGATATTACAAAACAAATTTACAAAATGTATCAAAAAAGTACTCTGTGCAAAAAAAATTATCTCAACCAAAATTAAGATTGTGTCTCGCGGAAAATGTTGAATGCTTTCATGTCATTTGCAAAATCACACACGGGAGGTACATGGAATTCGAATATTTGAAAAATGTTTTACATTCCAAGTGTCTTAAAAGTACATGAAACGGTGGAAACTGATGAAATATGTTTTGTTTTATTTTGTTTGAAAAATCTACTCTCTAAGACACTTGTACTTGTTCTTTCGAATGTTGTACCAGACAATTTATTCGTTTTATTTACCACAATAATGTCCTTTGCCAACACTTGATTAAACACACAGTGCTCTGGCTTATATAATCGGACAAAAGACTATGTCGATGTTATTCAGTGATAATAAGAGTATAGGAATCTCAATCAGATACGCAACACAATTGACTCGTTGTTTCTGGGTTTGTGTCGTTTTGACAGTTCGACCATATACTTTCTGTCAAGTTTACATCATCAGAACGTGAACGTGCCCATTGGCTGAAACTTTGCATAAACGTTTTTATAGGCAAAAGATGCCATGTTGTGCTATTGGTTTAATATATTGAAACACAACTCATTTTTGAAAAGCTATTGAAAATGCTGTTTCGGATAGGTATTGATGATTACAAATATTTTTAGAGCCAACACGGTTCGTTTGCGCGGTGTGACGTATTCGACAAAGTTGTAGATTATATTTTTGTTTTTCAAAAAAAATATACACTCTAAAAACAAATCATTAATTTTTTGAAAAAAAAAATAAAAGAAAGTTATGAATTAATTATCCAAAACAGCCCATTTAAAAGAACTGATTTTTGTATAAAAACTACGAAAGTTTACCCGAACAACGAAACCGGCCATGGAGAAATCAGAAAAAAAAGCTATGATTTTTTATTATTTTTTTTTTCACAGGATACATTTTCTTTTGGAAAAACAAAGTTATTATTTACAACTTCGCCAGATACACTATGCCAATCAAATAAACCGTTTTGACTGTAGAAATATCCTTAATTCCACATAGAGTGCTCTATTGGAAATTAAAAATATGTCTACAGTCGAAACGGCATAGTTGTGAATAATATTTTGTCCTTCCAGAAAAAAACCTTTTAAAAAATTGAAAATATTTCTTTTTTTTTTTCAAAAAATGATAACTTATTTTTCTTGATTTCTAAATGATCGGACTGGTTTCATTGTTTTGGTAATCTTTTGTAGGTTTTGTTAAAAAAATCAAGTTTTTAAAAATTGAGCCCTTTTAGATAATTAATTTTTAATTTTTCTTAAATTAAATAATCAAATAATTTTTCAAGTGTAATTTTTTTGGAAAGACGGAATTATTACCTACAACTTTGTCTAAAACGTCACACCAATAAAACGAACCGAAGTGCTTTTTTTTATTTTATACTCATTTTTCACAATATTATGAAGCACCCTATGCCGAATCAATGAACCACCCTGACGAAACATAATGTATTCGATGCTAGTTATAGTGTATATCATTATACAAGCTATTTCGAGAGACTAATGATCAATTTCAAATGATAAATTTTAATCATTTTAAACTCCGCCTTCCACAATTGAAAAAACGACTAAGTCCCAGAGAGTGGATTTTTGCAAAAAAAAATTTCAGATGACACCAATTCTCGACGTTTCATGCATTTTTAAGTCATTTGGCATCAAAAAAATATTTCGAAAACCGAAATTTCACGTAACCACCCCCCCCCCCCCCAGGGTGATTTTTCGGTTTTCAAAATAGGCAAACTTGAATCGCTTTACGCCACGTCACTTTAAGTCCGATTGAGCTGAAATTTTGCACAGGGTGTTTTTTCGAGCAGGTGAACATTTTGTATAGGGTTTTTTTTTTTTTGAAATTCGAGATGACTTTTTTGGCTGGCACCCTTATATCCGCTCCTCAAGATCTCCCCGCTGTCATGTAGCGCCAACCTTAGAGATAGCAGCATTCAAATCACTCAGAGTTTGCCAGTCAGAAACTTAAAACCGCCTGGGAAATACTTGACTAATCAACGAATTACATCTGTTCTGAACAAGTGCTTGCTCTCGACTCTTTAAGTCTTAAAACTACTGCAAATAGCAATATAATCCGTTTACATTTTCTTAAAAGGCCCAACATTCACTGATAGAAAAAACCGGTTTCTCACTTACTTACCTTCATCTACTCTTTCTTCAAATTCTGCTTGTTTTTGAAGACCTTCCCTGTTTTCCGAAGATTGTCTTACAGAATTATCTAGAATTTTTCTTTTGGCGATGTTCTGGCGAGTTTCAGCGGAATTGCTTCCTAGGTACGAGAACAACTTCGTTGGTTTCGTACCGTAATGCGTAACGGTTCGATGCCAGATCTGGCCATAACAGAGTGTTATTTTGGCCTTGGTTATTTTGGTTATGTTTGGCCGTTGATGGTACCGGTTGTTCTGTACGGCTTACTGAATTCGCAACACCCAGATCGTAACGAATCAGATGGAAGAATTGACCTTCTTGGCGGCGTCTCTTATTGAGAGGTTCGGATTGCACTTGGAGTAATCTCGCACTTTCCATACCACCACGGGCTCGGTTGTCTTGGTTTTTTTTTTTTCACTACTCGTCGTCGGATCGTCTGGGTCTCCGTAAACGGTTGAACCACACGAGACGTGGTTAAATGGTCTATTACCAAACTGCTTCTCGATTCAACTGTGGACTAGCCTGAATTTTCATCATCATCTCGATAATTTGACAGATTATAACGAAATTGAAACTACACATGTAAACATTACACTTTAAACTGATTTTACCCGAAATTTTATTAATTTTTACCCATTTAATAAAAAGTTCATTTGTTTTTCAATCTTGCTCATAAAACATTATTTCATCAATTGTGCCGTGTCAAATAAATGTTGTGTAAACGAAAAAAAATTATTTTAGCAATCAAAACTAACCATAGTTTATTTTGAAACTCGAACTAGGCTACCTTAAAATGATCTACCACTACTCTCTTCCATTCTGCGAGAACAAATCAAGCGGCTCTCTGTGCTCAATATTTTTATCTTTTACCAGTACTGAGCTGATAGAAAGGTTATTTTATTTCTACACATACATTCAAAATAAGTATCGAAACAAGCTCAATGATTTGCGAATTTATTTCAACTCTTTTGAATCCGGTATCCAAGAAATACTCTCTAAAAAAACAAGCTCAGGATCACAATAAGACCAAGAAAACTGTTACATTTTGTTTTGTTATGTTTTTACGCAATGTTTAAAGAGCATATTTGCAGTTGTTTTTTTGGAGAGTACTAGTAACTTTATTGCAGATTACTACAATTATTTCGACAAATTATAATTTTAAAAATTATGTGAACCAACGAAAAATGTAGGGGGTATACTTAATTTGGAAACTATCGCCAAGGGGTACGTGGGCAAAAAGGTTGAGAACCGCTTAGTAATAGAGCTCTCAGTTCTGGAACTACTTATATTGAATAATATTTCAATACTTTTTCAGCCTTTTCACAGCTTAACGGAAAGAAAAGCTACATAAGTCTGCAGAAACTAGCAGTCTCCAACTACTAGTATTAGTATCGTGGGGTATTTGAACATTTATCTTTATTATAGCTTCCCAGAAACCCAAAGTTGCCATATTTAATTTAAAACGACAACGTCTCGGTTTAAAAATTATTCTTATTTCAGGATATATGATCGATTGTTGGAGCTTTCTAGAACTTGGAAGTGGATTTTCAGTTTCGTTCTTGGTTCCAGAAGTATCATCATTGAAGGTTTTCTAACGTATTTTACAATTTTATAAAAATTCCCTGAAACGAAGGAGTCGCATAATGTATATAAATATGGCGTCCGGTCTCTGGACTTCAGGTTTCGGCTTTCAGACGTGACCAAGGTCCCAGAAATTATCATACTCATTGACACAAAAATGTTGACTTCCTTATCATCTTTCGTGTTTGCTCCTTCTTCCTTCCAACACATCTAAAACCGTTTTTGTAAGCTTGGATGAAATCAGTACAGGCGTTTCAGAGTTATGCTGGAGCATACATACAAATATTGACTTTTAAAGGAATAAGTTATTAAATCGATTACGTAAAGTTGTAACTTAGATCAAAGAGGTTATTTGCCTTTTCCCGTTTTGCATTTAACATTATAATATCAAAAATATTCCCACAATAGATCAAAACTTTGGTCATAGTGGTTAGAAGCTTATTCGTCGACCTTCTAAGACTTTTTTTTATCTTATCGCATTATTTATGTCAATGATGTATTAAGTTGCTGTCAATTGAGAGCATTTTGAAACTTAGTTAGATCATGCTGGTTGACATTAACTAATTGACGAGAAACAAACTGATCATCGCTAAATAGATTTGAACCATTATTTCTCGAACTGGACTGGACAGCAAAAATGTACTGTGGCACTAAGTAATGATTTATTTTAACAGACGCTTGTTTGACGCTTATTTCATCTTTTGACTGATGAAATCAGTCATCAACTACTTACAAGACAAATAGTCGCACTAATTGACAGAATACAACAAATTTCAGACCAGCAGCGTAGCCGTCAAGCGATACGTTTTAACCACAATCCTTTAGCACAATAAAATGATTAATGAATAAATAAATTTTAGCAGCAGTGTTAAATTATTAGCAAACACGCACCCGAAAGAGAGAGACACTTTAATACAAATAAACGAACTCTATACATAAGCAAATATTTCCCAGCTCACAGGACAAAAACATAGAAAACAGGTAAGAGAGATAGCAAACTCTGTACAACAGCTGCGCGTACTGTGTGCTCCGAAAGTAGGGGAAATTCACTTAAAAATACTTTTCAATGGCACCGTTGCAAATTTTGAGTAACCGAAACGAACGGCGCGAGCGGCTTATCCCCACCCATATATGGGACGCAAACTACGGACATGCGATGCACTACTACCAGCCAATGATCGATTATCTTGATGCGAAACAGCGCGGCAGGACTCCGGAGAGGATACCTTATCTCCCGTACACCGAGGAGCGCGGTCTCGAGCGATTTCACGCGAGCCACTTCGCGTTCAGGCCCTACACATCTAACGAGGTTGCGGCCCTGTCGGAAGAAGCGGTCGATAAGGCGGTAAGCTATCTGCCCGATTATCGTTTCGATATAAAACGCTCGGTACTCAGTGTAACCGCGACCGCCGATGCAGCTAGGCTGAAAAAACACGTTACACCGGACAGTGTTCTCGATCGGTATCAGAGTAAACTCGTTCAACGCACAACTCAACAGCAGCAACAGGAAAATCAAGACAGAATGGCCTTGTGCAAGAGAACGCAATTCTACAAAGACCTAAAGGATGACGGTTTGTCTCCGGAGTTGAAAAAAGCTGTCCGTGGAAAGTCGGCCTATCAGATCTCCAACATTCTGCTTGCCGAAAGTGCCAAATCTCGTGCCTCCGAGGAACGATCTGTGAGTAAGACAACACGTAGTTCTTCGGTTGCTCGTCGAAGCTGTGGCCGAGGCAACAGTGAGGTGCGCTATATCATCAAATCTTCCAGCGTCAACCTGAATGATGCTGCGGAGGAAACTGAAACTGAAACTTCACAGCAGTATAAGGCGATGCATACATCGGTCGACAATGTTCGTCGCGAAATCAAGAACTTTGCCGTTAAGACCGAGGAGTTCTTGCATGATACCAGGTGAATCCACAGTAATGCTATCTCTCTACCTATTCTATAAGAACTGTTAGCTTATAAAAGTGTGTTTGTACAATGTGACAAGGTGTTTGTAGTAGCTTAGCTAGTGCTCTGCAAGTAGTGACGAAATTCTAAATAAGGCAATGTACGGTATAAATTTAGTTCCGCTGGCGTTGTCACTCACGCGTTCAAATGTCATTTCTTCCGATCCGTGAACTTGTCGCCGTCTGTATTAGGAGTCCGATCCATTACGTCAACAAGCAAATTTCAAGTAAAAATAAGAAGCCCGGCCGTTTTAAAGCAAAATAATCTATTTTCGTGTCCAAAACGACGGGTGCGCAAGGCGCTCGGTTGCGCGTTTTGTTCGTCTGTAATCACTTGCCAAACCCATCGTGATCTTCCTCTCGTTTGTTCGTCAATGCCCCGATAAATACACTCATCCTTCCACCTGGCCATGGATCCGCCGAGCCAGGAGCGGTCGCTGGTTTGCTCAATCAACTTCAGCGATGGCATTGAAATTTCTACCAGAGGTAACTAAACTCATTCGATAGCCACCACCGCATGATCATTGTGACAGCAGACAGTGGGAAAATTTCATTCGCTGTGCTTCTTGTTTGATTCAACATATTTTCATTCCGCAATGAGGTCAACCGCATAACGAACATGAATTCAGCAGAACGAAGGAATCTAATTGCCAAAGCGGCACATCATTAAAATGTCTTGTTATTTTTAATTTCTCAAATGTTGCCGTGCGTGCTTCATTTACTGAACAGTCAGCATGATAACGACGCATGGTTTGGATTTGTCACATCCTATAAATATATGTATGCAGTGCCAATTTCAATCATTCTCACTCTTGCTTGGTACCTAGTCTGTTGCAAAATGTTTTGACAGCGGATATTCGTGTCAATGGTTATCGAAATGCAGTTTACTCACGAGTTAATTAATAGTCACATGCATGGTATGTTGTTAGGTACGTTAGAGTTTAACATTTTGCTCATTGAACTATCCAATTCCACTCCGATCACACTGTTTTGAACCAGTGGACATGTAAAATAAGAAATAAACAACAAAAATTTACATACTTCACTCTTACATTCCTTTATTGTTAACATTTGAAAAGTTCCAGAGCACTTAGACTATAAATAGACTGTTCTAGAAAGTAGCAACACCACATTTTAATATGATAGGATGTTAGAGGAATAACAAACAAATATTTCTGTTCCAAGCATTAGTTGGAGATACATTCATTTATCAATGTGTTTACATGAACAACTCATAAGTTTTTTTCTATGCAAGCAAATCGGCGTTTCATGCATCTAGAACATTTGACATAAACAGCAACATCGAAAATTTTATTCACTATCAAAACAGCGAAAGCCAGCACCAAAGCAGCCAAAGTTTTTTTTTTTCTTTGAAAAATGTCTTCAACTGCTCTAAAAACAGGAAGAATTTAAATAAAAAACATAGCCGGAGATCGAAATAATTACACTCGTAGCGGAAAAAAATTGTTTTAAATTTGTGAAACGTGTTTCGGTGATAGTATATGATTACGCGAAAGAGTATTAGGGATCATTCATACTATACACAACGTTCTCAGGGGTGCGGAGGGGTGGATGGTGTGTATTTAACGAAGCGTTACACTGTGTGTGGCAAACATGTAAAGCTGCATTACGTGGAGGTGGGTGGGTACTAAGATAAGACGCGACAATAGGCTTCTTATTTTTCTATTCTTAACGCTCGCTATCCCTGTTAAAATGTTTTGAAACGTTCCAAATCGTTTTTACCACATTGAATATATTTAGAAACTTTTACAAATGAATGAAACATTAATAGATTTGACAAATAGAAGAAATTTTGGAGACAAAATTAAAAACGATAACCACAGACAAACAAACGTGCCTCTTCGAAAAAAAATCCTGAAAAATCTTCGTCCTTATTCGCAACGTTACACTCATGCGCCACCATGTGAGCTTACTGTCTACTAACTTATTTTCGTAAAACGGTTTATGTCTTTGCTAATGGGTGTGCACGCTTGCTTAAATCAACACAAGCAGCATTACTGATGGTTTTTGTCTTTGATAATGAATGTGCACCAGCTAGCTGGCATCTCTATCTTATTTGCTTTGTTTCATCGCAGCTAACATCGCAGCGGATCCGCGATTTGCGGGCCCCATTGACAGATGCTATGTTATGCGTATGAAAAGTGTCAGATGTCAGATTGAGCCAAACATCAGCCTGGTCGGAATTGGTTCCATGTAACCAAAGATGATTAGAACAAGATACCTGACTTCCAGTTTTTTTCATACATTTTGCCCACGACACCTTTATATTGGTTAGTGCTGCCATCTGATGACTTAAATTCTCATAAAACTGGTTATTAGCAGAATCGATTTATGTGCATAATCCGCCAGATGAAAATGAAAATCAGATAACAGCACTATATAAGGATATTGAAAATTAGATGACCGCACCGTGCAAGGATATTTAAAATTAGATGGCAGGACCATACAAAGATATTGAAAAAAATTGCTTCACCTTTCGCCACCTTGCCGTCATCATCAAAATATCAGTATACAAGTTAGTTCGACTTTCGTTCACGCGCAGCGACAATCGTGTCCGATGGATTCTGCAAGAGTCAGAAATCTTGTTCTAGTCATCTATGATGTAACGCACACCGATTGTCAGGCCCTGTTTTAGGGTTGGTATTGAAAATAGCCAAATTCCGCGTTATGTAATATTTGAATGGTTCCTTATCTTCGTTCCCCTTTCGTTAAATATATAATAAATTTCCTAAAATATAAATATATTATCCGTTCTCGTTTGACGTTCATTTTTGCACCGGCATCAGAACAAACAATCTTTCAAAATAAACTGCATCTGTCACAGTCATACACGTTCAATGGAAAATTTGCACGATTGTGTAAAAAAATACTTCACAAGAAACGCTCAGTGATAAATGGTATACAACCCCAATAACCTTGCAGAATTTTTATTTCACAAGTTTCTTGCTCGAAGAATGATACTTATTATTTACCCGAATTCACGACTAATCGACCTCATAGCAAGAAATGCACCATCGTGCTGCGTGAATAAGCAAAACAAGACAGAACCTGAAACATAATACCCAGTTTTCAGTGTTGTGTCAATTTACCGTCTCGAGCAAGAAAAAAAGCACTTTCACTCCGCGATTCAGAAATTAATTACGGTGTCGCTTAATGTGACATCTGGATTTGGTAGATGCTTACTTCATTCTGTTGAGCACACGCGAATAAGCAGCTGTGTTAATTTTAGCAGGAGAGAAAACTGTTTATTTTTCAGTTTTTTTTTTTTTCAATGCGGTGACATTATCGCATCAACATTTCTCAACGTGTAGCCTTGCAGATTTGTCGAAAATTATTTGAGAAAACATTTCTCTTCCTCCTTCTTACCGTTTTCATCCATTTTGTGTAGGGCAAAACAGACCATATCATGCTTTGGGTTAGACAAATTTATTTAAAATTAAATCGTCATCAAAATCATGTAATTGTATTTTGTTTTTCATTGTGCACTTGAAAACTATCCAAACTCTATGACTCATTCTCAGATGCAATGTACTAGAATGTGTGAAACGCTTCAGATGACCGCGTGGTCATCTGAAGCGATCTCAAGCGATCTTTGACCTGCACTAGGCAGTAGCCAACACATCTTCCGTTATATATATAGCTAGTGCTTGTGAATCGATCTTAATTCGCATCTTTGACGAAAACGCACGGCATTTCAATAAAACATATGTCAGTCTTGAAATTTTGGAGACCAATAGGCAAACCCATTTGTACCAGCTGATTCATCAAGCGTTTCTCTTTTCTGTCTCATCCAATACCAACAGCAAGCAGACTAGCATTGAAATAGAGCAGCTGAATGCCCGCGTCGTTGAGGCGGAAACCAAGCTGAAGAGCGAAGTGCAGCGCATCAAGAAGAAGCTGCAGATCCAGATTACCGAACTGGAGATGTCGCTGGATGTTGCCAACCATACCAACATCGAGCTGCAGAAGACGATCAAGCGTCAATCGGCACAGCTGACCGAGATTCAGGCCCACTACGAGGAGATTCAACGCCAGTTGCAGTCCACCGTTGATCAGTACGGAATTGCCCAACGTCGCATTCAGTCGCTCAATGGTGAACTGGAAGAGATCCGTATCAACTACGACTCGTCGCTGCGCTCCAAACGTCAGGTTGAGGTTCAGCTGGAGGAAGCCACATCACGCATCAACGAGCTCGTCGTCAGCAACGCTAACTACTCTTCCCTTAGAGCTAAGCTCGAACAGGAACTGCAGGTTTTGGCCAGCGACTACGAGGAGGTTTCGCGCGAGTTGCGCGTCAGCGATGAACGTTACCAGAAGGTTCAGGTATGAGTATGATTACTAACAATCGATGAAACAACCAGCTCAAAACGAACACGATCTCTGTTCCAGGTTGAACTCAAGCACACCGTTGAACTACTGCACGAAGAACAGGAAAGAATTGTTAAGATTGAAACCATCAAAAAGTCTCTGGAAGTCGAAGTCAAGGTATACCAACGAAACCCCAAACATCATCTACTTACTTACATCTAACGTATCATCCAACAGCAACTTTCAGTCCGTCTCGAAGAGGTTGAGGTTAATGCTGTTGCCGGTAGCCGTCGTATCATCAGCAAGTTGGAAGCTCGTCTGCGGGACATCGAAACCGAACTGGAGGAGGAAAGAAGGAAGCACGCTGAAACTATCAAGATCCTGCGCAAGAAGGAACGCTCGGTTAAGGAAGTCTACATCCAAATCGAGGAAGACCAGAAGAACCTCCAAATCCTTCAGGATGCATTGGAGAAGGCCAACCAGAAGATTGCTGCCTACAAGCGTCAGCTAGTCGAACAGGTAAACGTGAGCATGTTTAAAATTCGAATCCCAATAATAACCATTATAATTATTTACAGGAACAATGCTCACAGACGTGTGTTACAAAGGTGCGTCGCTTCCAGCGCGAACTAGAGGCTGCCGAGGACCGTGCCGATGTCGCCGAAAGCAACCTGAATCTGGTTCGTGCCAAGCACCGTACCTTCGTCACCACTTCAACTGTGCCCGGATCGCAAGTCTATCTGGTTCAGGAAACTACCAGAACCATCAACGAGACGTCTTCGTCATAATTTGGCAGAGGAAGGGCAAAGTCACGACAGGGCAAACCATTGCCATGTGATCCAATAACATCCGGGCGATATGGCGATCTTGCGCCATATCGATTGATCTTTCAATTTTGTTATAATTTTCGTTTGTGTTTGGTTTAAATACCTTTTACATCTTCTGTTCTTTATGTCGTCTGTCTTCATTTCTGTGTACCATTAATTTCTTTCGTTACAACTGAAGTCACACTACAGTCCACGACAAAATATAATCTCTTTAATATGACATGTAAGCCATCATACATTAGCTAAGTAAAACAAATCTTGCGGGCGACCAACAAAAGCATCTGCTATCGCAAATATTGAAGAAATGGAAAACTCTACATTAACACCGAGAAAAAAGGAAATACAAATAACTAGCCGCTTAGTTTTGTTATGGATATTGCTAGATTGGGAAAAGCAAAGATGTCGTAAGGCAAATTAATTTATTCTTATTGATCGAGAGCAGAATTTTATTCGGAAATCGAAACATTACATTACTTTTGTATATTATACATCTTAATAATAAATAAATATTATTGAAACAATAAAAAAAAAACGAAATATAAGAAGATAGTAAAAAAAAGTCGCGAAGAGAAATCCATGCAGTTTTTTCAAAATCTATTTATTTATTGAACACCCATTACTTTAGTCGATTTTCAACCAATACCTGGAATGGAATTGGACATATTTAAGAGCCACAGTGGAGAATGTAAAATGATTGTCACTGAAATCATAAAATCAATAAACTTTGAAAACCACAAAAAGTGCTATTTTCATCAATCTTAATGCTTCTTTATTAACTTTAGTCACAGACTTTAGTTTTATGATTTTCTATAATGTTTTTGCTTCTAAAGGGTGATTTTTTAAGAATTTGGTTTTTCTTTTAAAAAAAATACGCATAAAAATTACAACTGTATGAAATCTTTATTTGAGACGATTGACGAATTGGTTTATGCCATTTACTTTTTAAAGATAATTTCATTCAAATGTTGGCCACGGCTACGTTTTAAATGGTCCATACTAAAAGTCGAATTTTGAGTCACTTTTTCGAGCATTTCGGCTGGTATCTCGCGAATAACGCGTGTAATGTTGTCTTCCAAAACTGGAATTGTTATTGGCTTATCCGCATAGACGAGAGACTTAACGTAGCCCCACAAAAAATAATCTAGCGGTGTTAAATCGCATGATGTAGGCGGCCAATTCACCGGTCCATTTCGTGAGATGAATTGCTCACCGAACTCATTCCGCAATATGTCCATTGATTCGTGCCATTGACCGTAACGTTGCGATTTTGATCATTTTTGAAGAAGTACGGACCAATGATGCCTCCAGCGTGTAAACCGCACCAAACCGTGCTTTTCTCTGGGTGCATTGGCGATTCTTGTATTGCCTCTGGTTGCTCTTCGATCCAAATGCCGCAATTTTGCTTATCAACATACCCATTTAACCAGAAATGAGCTCCGTCACTGAACTTCGTCACTGAAAAAGTGGATTTCACAGAGGACGAATTTTGGTAATAAAATTCGATTATTTGTAAGCGTTGTTCAGGCGTAAGTCTGTTCATGGTGAAAGGGCAAACCAAACTGAGTACATGAGCTGTCAGAATTCCTGCGTGAACTGTCAAATCAGAATACACGAAAAACCACATAGCAAAAAAAAATCACCCTTTATGTTCTTTATTAACCTTACTATCCGCTGCCGTATTTGCACTGCTTCCTATATCTTGACTGCAGCGCATGTGTCAAATTGAGAACTACAAAAAAAGTATGAAAATGCAAGACAGCGCTTCAGACAATTTTGTTTCGCGACGACTGTTATTTAACTTTATAATCATATTGATTTTTTTGCTGTTGACGACAGTAATATGAACATAACTTCTAGCGTAGAAAAATGGATACTTCCTTATGAATGTACAATTAATTTAAGCCTTAAGGATTTGTAGAAAATATCTTTCTTGATTATTTGAATTGGGAAAGTTATAGTACAAAAGCCGGTTTTCAAGATAATTCTATAACGTACAAGTAATATAAGTTTGCTTGACCCATAGATGGCGATAGTTGCTCCAAACCCAATTTTAAAGATTGTATTAGCTTTGGAGTTTGAGCCCTATTACATAACTCAACCAATTTTGTTATACTTAACCCTCTATTGCCCAGTACCGCCTTTCGACGGGCTTCAGTCAAACCTCTAAAAAGCTTCAATAAATACTTGAAAAATGTTTATAAAGATTCATAGTGATTTTACCGAAGTCCGTCTAAAAATTAACTTGGGCACTAGAGGGTTAACAATAGTCGAGTCTTTTACTTGGAATTTTTAAATCTCGAGCTTTCGTAGATTGCAAGCGCTAGCGACTGTCTACTCTAGTTTTTCACCTGGAACATAGTTTGAACGTGGCCATAAGCATAGAATTGTGCAGTCAAGCCTCACAATGAACGACAAAAACGACTAAAAAGTATGTGCCTAAGAGCTAGGACAGGACGTGACAAGTGGCTTCTAGTTATTCTTCTTTTCGCTCAAAATAGCCCTCATAAAAAATTTTAATATTTCGGCACGACGCTTTCCAGTGTCGCCAAAAATATTTAATAAAGGAAATTTCAATACCTAAGATTTTTCAAGTTCTGGGTTACAAGTATAATTCCGGAGTGATTCGCGATTAGGGCTCAACTAACAAAATGTAAACAAATGGTTTTATTACACTATTGAGTTTGAAAAGACTTACGAAATTCATGAGAAGAATCCTTTCTTTTGTATAAATCGATAAAATTATTTAAATCAAGCTTTTAGTGAAGGGCGATAAAGCAGTTTACCCAAAACAAAAGATACTTTGGAACTAGGCCCTTTACATAAGGCAATCCACGGGTGACGTTTCTTCGCTTGTACATTTGTTATTGTTTCTGTTTTTCAAGCTGCAAAACCAAAACACGACCAGAACCGAAATCTTTCAATGTCGGCAATAATATCAAAAGTGATTTTTCATTGTTGTATTTAGGATTGGCACTCGCGATACTAAGGCTACCGATCGGATAACATTTGTTTTTCACGCTTCTAGATCCGGATTGCATCCAGTTGCGCCCGATCGAACATACATAAAGCTGTCATAAGTTGAAAACAGACAAATCAGCTGTTCGCAACTGTCTCGTGGATTGCCTTATTGTTTTGAAGCAACGGGCTTATTTGAGAAATATTTCGTAAACAGGCGAGAGTAAAGGGCGGATCAACTTTTGTTTTCAAAATAAAGGCGCATTTGAGAGGCGCAACTGGAGAAAAAATAAAAACAAGGCGAAAGAAAGATGGGCGTATCTCGTTGTCAGAATGCTTTAAGGCGAAATAGAGGTGGGCGAATCTCGTTGTCAGAATGCTTTAAGGCTCATTAGAAAAAGGTTAGAAGAAAAGTGCAGATTCAAGCCATAAATGCACAAATTTAATGTAGTATTGTTAGGAAACTATAAGCCAGGTATATTTTACGTCGATTTTTGGTATTGATGTTAATGTTAGTCACTTCCTTTGAAATTACGATTTGAAAATGTACTTGCAAATTTTCAAACTGATATTCCCCAATGTTTATCTTTTGCCAGTTGCGCCCTTATCGCAAATCACTCCGGAATTAGTTACTTGATAAAGGTTACTCAATGAATCTTAAATTGGTTTGAAGATATATTTTGGATTTATTTGACCTAGTCATAATTTCAACTTATTCCTCTTGCTTTTCTAGAATTAAATCTGCAATCGTTCATCATAACTAGTTTAAAAAAAACCTAAATTAATCCACCTAGCGGTCAGACTCAGCCTTTCTCATTCGAACTTAATATTTGTAAAAATAGATTTACATGAACGCTTCAATCCAACAAACGTATATTCACTCTTTGGGTTCTAAAACATTGATGTTGTAATTGAAGTATAAAATATGGAATTTGACGTAATGTTTGTGCTTGAGAAATAGCGAAATAGAAGAAATGACTCTTAATTTCAAACAATTTGATTACGAGCTATAGCGGGAACGTTTAAATAGTACGATGCCACATTTAAATTATGTTGAAGCCACATATACTGATCAAAACAGGTATAGTTTTAAATAGTCTTTGAATTTCTTTTCTTTCCATAACTTTTGAACCACAATTCATATTGTCTCGAAGCTTGTTATGTTTAAGTTTGAGAGATGACTCGTTCGTATAACACTAGTTATGTTCAAATAAGTCGTGTAATCTGCGAGATAATAGACTTTCGTTGTTTTATTGACAATTTAATACATAACGGTTGCTTAAGTTCGATTATAATCAAATGAAATGGGAACGTATAGGGCAGCCAAACTTTGAAACTACGTGTTCAATTATAATTCATCAATTAACTCTTAACTAGCCCGTTCATCTTATATCAATATTGTTCAAATCGGTTGTGTAGTTTCTGAGATAATGAAAATTCGTGATTTTCACATTTTGATACATTACAGACAAAGTTACAGACCGATTACAGTGAAATTCAATAGCAACCTAAGCGGCAAATAGACTCTTCATTTGACACCAAGATAGGAAGAACCGGTCAGACCATCTCTGAGAAAAGTGAGTGCAAAATAAGGTGCACATACACACGTACACACCCACACTCACACACACACATATACACCTATACATGCATACATGCAGAAAATGCTCGATTCGTCGAACTGAGTCGAGTAATATATGACATTCGGCCATTTGGATCATTTTACTACCTTTTATTTAGCCAGTGATCGTTGGGAGAGAGTCAATATGTTTACTTTCATTATGTGATTTCACGTTTTTATGAACAACGGACAAAGTTACAATTTAATTACAATGAAATTCAATAGCAACCTATGGGGCAACTAGACCTTTCATTTGACACTAATTTTGTGAAAATCGGTCCAGTCATCTCTGAGAAAAATGAGTGAGTTTAAACAACCTCAGGATAACTTTTCTTTACATAACTTTTGATCCATATGTTCAATCATTACGAAATTCAAAAGTTAAGGGTTCTGGAGACAGCCCGATCATTTGAAACCAGTTTCATTGAAATCGGTTATGTGGTTTCTGAGATATCGATGTTTCGTGATTTTTACATTTTGATACATAACCTCTAAACTAAAAGACCGAATACAATGAAATTCAATAGCAACCTATGGCGTAACTAGACCTTTCATTTGCAATTAATTTCATGGAAATCTGTCCAGCCATCTCTGAGAAAAGTGAGTGAGAAAAAAAAGTTGCACATACACACACACACATACACACACATACACACACACATACACACATACATACATACCTACAGAAAATGCTCAGTTCGTCGAAAGGGGTCGAGTGGTATATGACATTCGGCCATTGGGATCACTTTTATAGCTTTGGTTTTTCCAGTGATAGGAGAGGCAAAACATGAATAATATTTCCAATATTAATTTTCACAGATCCAGTGTATGAAAATGTTTCGAAAAGTTGTTGAACGAAACACAGTTCATCAAGTTGGTATGCAGAAACAGTGTAAACCAAAAATATCGAAAGTTTTTGCAGCACGGCCAACCATACCGACTAATAATAAAACTCAACAGTGCGTTCAATAAAATCGACCAATCAGAGAGTGTTTTACTTTGACAGAACTTTGGATGATTTTTGGTTTCTCTTGTCACATCCTGTCCTAGCCTAAGAGCAGAGAGAGAGAGAGGAATAAGCGATGAAAAAACGCCAATTTGGCAACTAGGTTGCACATGTCAGAGGTGCCAGGTCTATTCTCAAAGCGCAATATTAACTAACTTTTTCATTGGACTCGCATATAAGTGATGGTGACGGTGGAAGCCCTGGGGAATAATAAAGTGCATTACAAAAACTGTGAAGGTGTTAAATTTTATGTTAATGTTCATCTTCTTCTTATATATGAAATAAAGTTACGAATGTGCGACCCCCCATAAGTTTACAACGGAGCGTCTAATTTGAGCTGGCTTTGTTTTGTTGTTTTCGTCTTTGTCCAAGGCAAAATGTTACGACGAGAAAACTAGGAAAATTCAAATGAAAATGGTAGAATTCACGAAAATAGAATTTCCATACAACGAAGCAATGAGATCGCAGAAGGCGCAATGAACAACAATAATATGACAGCACAAAACAGGTGACTCTCGACAGTTATTTTATAATCATCCTTTAAAAACTACCACCGAAAATTAAATACAAATAGAAGTACGCTCGACTGGCGGCTACCGTCACGGTATTGGTTGAACTATCTTAACACCTAAAAATGCAGCTCTGTCTGTCTGTCTGTCTGATCCATATAGGCTTGGAAGCTACTGATCCGATCGGCGTGAAATTTTGTATATAAGGGTTTTAGGGTCCGAGCAAGGTGACTAAGATAGTTAGAGACCCCTCCCTTTTCTGGAAGGGAGAGGTCTCATACAAATGAAACACAAATTTCTGCAAATCTCGAAAACTGAACAAGCAAATGGAACCAAATTTGGCATATGGATGTCTTCAGGGGTAACAAATATGTCCATATTGATTCGATTCTGGAAGGGAGGAGTTCCATACAAATAAAACACAAATTGCTGCATGCCTCGAGAACTAACCAAGTACAGTAACTGTTCGCTAACTGGGTGCTATTTAACTGGGCTGCTTTTTAACTGGGCGTTCGCTAACTGGGCTATAGCCCAGTTAAAAAGCAGTTGAACGTCAAAAATCAGTGTTTGGCATGTTGCTGTCAAAACGAGATAGGGGCACATGAATAGTAAATTGAGATTGATTTTTTCAGTTCAATGGATTTTGGTTGCCATCACACAGGCGATTCACTAGATATTCATCTATTCGTTTCCAGGTCAAATAAATGTTTTATGAGAAGAACATGTTTCCAGGCAACGGTTAGTGCAAATAAAGCACACGCAAGGCTAACAATTTATTTTTTCTCATTATCTGTTCATCAATCAGGATTTTTAGTATATTTTTTAAAACATTTTCCAATTTTCGCTGATAGTTTTGCCTAGCGCCATTACATCGAAAACCCCCTCGATATTTGACGACATTTGAAATGTCAGCCCAGTTAGCGAGCGACATTCGTTAACTGGGCTAGGCCCTCAGCCCAGTTAGCGAACGAACAGTGTAAATGGAACAAAATTTGGCAGGTGAATATTTTTAGGGGTAAGAAAACCAGTCTTGCGACTTCAACTAGGTTTTCCGGAAAACAGCCTACAATCATCGGGTCGATGCACAGGAGCCAAAACTCGACTCCAGACGGCATTTTTGATTTTAAGTTGGAAACTTCCGGTTTTTAATATAGGTATTTCCGGAATCGTAATGGTGCACTGAAGCGACAAGTCGATCTCATACATCACTTTGAATTGTAAGATGGCAACTTCCGGTTTCTGGAAAACAGCCGAAAATGACCAAATACCACAAATATGGGTGTTTCTTAAACCAGAATGACGCTCAGGAGCCAGAAATTGTCTCCAAATGCCATTTTAATATCCAATATGGCGGCTTCCGGTTTCGGAAAAACCGCCGAAAAAGACCGAATGTTACTTAATATGGATATTTCCGTAATCGATATGATGCATAGAAGCCAAGCATTGACCCTGGACACTATTTTGAATTCAAAGATGACCATTTTCAACATGGGTATTTCCGGAATCAGATTGATGCCAGAAGAACAGCTGAAAAAGATCGAATACCACTCAATATGGATTAGCGTTGCACCGAATAATAGGGCTGGGATAAAGTTTTTTTGTGGAAAGTACCGAATTTTTAGTTTACAGAATAATGGTTTTAACTTGAGCTTGTCGAGGGTAATCCACTTTAATTCAAGAATAATTTGGTTTTTAATTTTTCTCCGTTTATCATCATGTTTCGTTGAATATTCGGCCGTCTGTTCAGCCGAATATTTGGCCAAACAGGCGGCCGAATATTCAACAAAACATGATGATTAAATGAAAAAAATAAAAAACTAAATTACTCTTGAATTAAAGTGAATTTTTGGTAATTTACAAAAATAACTTTTTCCCAGCCCTATTATTCGGTGCATCTCTAATATGGATATTTGCAGAATAGAGGTGATGTACGGGAGCCAAAAGTCGAGGATGTTGTTATTCCGATAAAACCAATCATTTCAAACGAATTGCCTTTTTAATTTGATCATATCCTATGGCCGATTCGTCGTTCATTTGCTGACTATAACAAATCGCAAGGAATCAATGAATTTGGAATGTTTAAAATTATAGAATTAAAAACAAAAATGGGCGAGACGAAGTTTGCCGGGTCAACTAGTTTTATATAATTTCACCATATATGATCATTATTTTGTTGATTATATGAAAGGTTTGTGAACCACTAGTTAAAAATCACTGCGATGAAGCAATTTCGGATCATTCTCAACTCATTATTTAGCGATAGAACAAGAAAAACGTTCGAAAATAACTGTATCTTTTATTGTACCTGATTGTAATATCTCTCAATGAGTTACCTTTCTTGTTCGTTTGGCTCGAATTTTGACATGTTCGTTTGGCGAATTTCTTTATTCCACCAGCTCACCTCGTTTTGACTAAAGGCCTTGAGTTTGGCCGACTGCATTTCCGTCAATCTGGCAGCCATTCCAGAATTTTGAAGAACTAGCAACATTGCAAAAAATAATAGTCAATAGATCATTGCACGATGACGTCACAAAACAAGAAGATAAAAGGGATTTGACAGTTGTCGCGGGTTTGTTTACATAGAAAAATTTTCGGCTCGAATAAAAATACGGAAGTGTCTTGTTAAAAATAGCGTTTCCAAGAATAAACCAAAAGATCACAGTAACGAATTCGCATAGACGGAGAGTTTTCCTATCTTTTTCTTACTCGTATCATTTATTTCCACTCCTATCACACAAAAAGTGAACAAACCCGTGGGAAGTGTCAGAAAAGTGAGGTTATTTTTCGTGTGCAATGATTTATACATGATTACTCGTATTTTAAGTTTCATAGTTTGCTGTTTAAATTTGTTTCGCTATATTTAGTTGTGAAAAAATGAATCACTTCAAATGATCAGTCAAATTGAAATTGTCAGAACTCAGAAGAAATCGTTTTTAGTTGCTTAGCTAAAAACAGCTCACTGTTGTAATGAAATTGGTATCTTCCCTTTCTGAATACCACTTTTCCAATGTGCTAAATGCATGGGCTAATGCGGAATAATTTTATTCAGCACGTGTTGCGAAACACTGCAGCCGTGAGGAAGAAAATTATTCAGTAGCATAATCACTAGAGTGGCCATTTTTGTAACATCATGCGATTTCGATGAGCGCCGGGCGGAAAAAGTTTCCTTTTTACTCCAAAAAATAAGCCATGAAAATTTGAAATTGATCCGAGTTCATTAAATGGACCCACAAAACGCTTAAATTAAAAAAAAAATTCTCATAAGAACTGTGGTTTTTATAACTTTTTGAAGTTTTTTGCCTAAGTTTCTTAAGATAGTTGTATATTTAGCGTCGAAATACTCTTTAATTATAAAATCATATCATTAGGGACATCCACATATTACGTAACGCCAAAATATCCAGCTTTTTACGCACCATAATGGCGGGTGCTATAATGCGTGTTCGTGATTTGTGACCTCTCTGCTTACGTCAGATTCGTGATTTCTGCAGATTTGGCAACATTAATGTTGCCAGATTTATTGTTTTTCGTGCGAAATACATGAAGAGTCAAACTGACGTAAGCAGAGTTGTCAAAAGGGTAGGTAACATATTACGATTTTTTCCACTATAGCGTCCGCCATTATGGCGCGTAAAAAGCTGGATAGCAATTTTGAACACCTCCCACCCCTAAATAACACAATTTTGCATGAGGGCCTCGCGCAATGGAACTCTCCGGTGGATATCCCCTTCTTCTTAGTACGTTACGTAATAAATGAATGACCTTTCATATTCGTTAGAGATTTTGAAACTGCCATTCAGTGATTATATCCTTAATCGTACTTCATTGCAGCAACTGCGTGAAGTGATCCGCCACAATCGGATTGGTGAAGCAAAATTATTAAAATTATTAAGAACTTTTTGTATGGATTTAATGTTATTTTGAGAATTATTATTATTATTATTTTCTATGAAACAGTTCAGCACTAGTGATCTGAATGAACTAAGATGGTGAATTTTATCAAATACGGTCGGTATATCTCCAGTTGATCGAATAGCAATTCCCATGCGTTTCGAAGAAAGTGCAAAGTTCTTGGGCGCGCTTAAAATTGATTTGGCTACGACAAAAATATCGCCTAAGAAGTTCATAATACGCTAGTGAATTGAAATATTTCGGAAAAGTTTCGAAGTCACTGACAAACTATTGGTTAATTACCAATATTACTTGTCCTCTTCATTCCTATGAATTTTTAAGCAAAATATATTACATGGCAAAAGCATTGGACCTTTAACACTTTTCTTTAACCGTTTTACAAGAGCATCAAACGAAATCAACTCATTCACAGCCAATCAACTCACTCACAGCTTCAATGATCCAAAAGTTCTGATCATTGACCATAAATTGCATTCAAGACATGTCCCTGTTGGTAGTCAAACGTAATGTACGAGTGATGTCTAATGTACTAATCAAGTTATGAATTTTCTACGTGATTCTTTCGCTTATGCCGAAATTGATAGTCGTCTTAGACGCTGTAACTGAAAAGTTAAAGAATCGCTTGTGGTATTTAAGTCCAGAATAAGTTGGATTGGCTTGATATCCCGTTTGAAATTAAACAAAAAATGATCAGGCGATTAAAAGCGAATGGTCCTTAGGGTGAAACGGTATTGAAACTACAAACAGCCAATTTCGAATCACCATATCGAGTTTTTAGAAGCACAAGACTCGGAAATAGATAATGCATTCCCTGTGAAAACGCCGTTTTATGTTTGCTTCACCGCCGCAAACATGAAATAGCGTTTTCACAGGTGACGCATTAACTGTTACCGAGTCTTGTGCCTTTGAAAATTCAAAATGGTGGCTGTAAGTCGGCCATTTTTGGTTTTATTACCTAAAATTAAATTTATGAAAAATTCCAACCGTGTTTCAACACATAATTGAGACGAATTTCAGTTTATATTGCACGTTGTTGATTTATATCGAAAAAATACACACCTCATTCGAAATACGAACTTTTTAACAAACACCAAAAGTTATAGATTTTTTTAAACTTCAATTAGGGTGATAATATAACTGTTTTATGAAAATACAAGTGTATTTGAATACGTTTATCGAGAGATATATGTTAAAACAAGAAAAAAATCCGTACAATTTTCATGTAAATCGATTCCTCAAATATAAGTGCTCTGTGGTTCCATTAAATAAACTCCGATCAACTTCAAATTTTCGTAGCTTATTGTAGCGGCCAAAAGGGAACCTTTTCAGCCCGGCGCTCATTAAGATCGATAGTTTCAAAAACGGCCATATAAAATATGGCCACTCTAATATCCACATATCCAAAACAAGAAAGATATCTTCAAGCGTTGTTTTCTCAACTCGATAATTTTCCAGATGAGACTGATATGTGATTGCAGTACATACAACTAGGAATAAAAATTAATCAGAAGCAAAAGATCAGAGCGAGTAGAAAGGATAGCAGGTCTATGGCGTTTTGATTTTTGTACCCATTTGAAAAATAAAATATCGCAAATTTTTCGGAATTTCTTGTTTTATTTTTTTTGTTGCAATCGTGTTTCGTTTCTAGATTTTTCACAGTTTTGTTATTGCTGAATCACGACACTTCCCATCTACTAAGACAAATTTGATATGTCAAACATTCTTTTGTTTGATTGGAACGAGTTTTGACTGTTCCATTGGAACTTTTCAGTGACAGTCGTTTAAACTTTAACTCTAGGACTTTAGTTTTAACCAGGAAGCAACCTAACTGTTGTCAAAATCCTTCTTCCCCAAAAAAATATGATGTTTTTTTGCGGTGAGAACAGTGAATGGACAATGTTTTTCATTGTACCCATGAAAAATATGGTATTTTCATTGTAAGCTTGCAAACGGTTTTTGTCATTATTATAGTTTAAGAAAGTTTTTTGTTGTTGAATCTACCACCGACAATAATTTTACCATGAAAAACATTGTCAGTGACTTCTGAATGTATGGGAAAAACGCCGGAAAAATTGCCGTTAAGATACATAACAACCCCCCTTTTCTATGTTAAAAATGGCAAAAACAATGTTTTCCATTGTTTTGGACAATGATATTTAATGTTAAATTGATGTATCATACAATGAAAAACATAGCTAAATTATGGTATAACCACAGACAAACAAGCGTGCCTCTTTGAAGAAAAAGCCTGAAAAATCTGCGTCCTTATTCGAAACGTTACACTCATGCGCCACCATGTAAGCTTATTGCCTACTAACTTATTTTTGTAAAACGTTTTTTGTTTTTGCTAATGGGTGTGCACGCTTGCTTAAATCAACACCAGTGACATTACTGACAATTTTTGTCTTTGATAATGAATGTACACATTTCCTAATAGCGACACTAGTGGCATTATTGCCCAATAAGCAAAATTTCAAAATAACCGTTATTTTTCTGGTCGATGAAATCTTCATCGAGTGGCACGTCTGTTTGTCTGTGGTATAACTATGTACAGTTACAGCCAGGGCTACCAAGTAAACAGATTTTTCTGTATTATACAGATTATTTGACCCCGATACAGAATACAGAATTCATACAGAATTTTGATTTTTAATACAGATTTGAACAAAATGCTAGCAATCGATTTTTTTTATTCTTGCTTATTTTCCGTCGATCTGGTTCCGCCACTGGTGGAGGCGACTCCACCCAGGACCGTAACTTACGACCCGTTGATCAACGGGCCGGCGCCAACGGCTTTACTTCCTCATGCGATGGAATGCGTGATCCCAGAGATTTTTCGCCTCAGAAAATCTCCCGGTGTCGGCTACACACTTAGTTGCTTTTACCGAACTCAGCAATCTTTTTAACGAGTTCTCAACAGCTGAGCCATCAGTATTCTGTTCAGCAATTTATTTGCTTGACGAGTGCTCGGTAATTTTTCATTCTCGCTGAAACGTCAAACATAGAAGATAGCTCAGTAAAAATTTATGAAGCGTTCATCAAAAATTGCTGCATGATTCGGTATTTACAAAGCTGACTATTCGTCACGAATTACCGAGCGTTCTGTAAATTTACAAAGCTGACGATTCATCACAAATTACCGAGCATTCTGTAAACGTAAAGTTTTTTCATGGTTACGAGAGAAATATGAACCATTGTGAAAGTTGCTATTGCAACTGTTGAATAATTTTAGAATGGAATTTCGGAATGTTTAGATCGATTACACTGGTGTTCCCAGCACATTCGAGTAAAAACTTGATACGTTTAATGTTATGATGAATACAAACTTTTTGTTGCAGGCTTCTAGTAAATTGCTCTCCTGTGGTGGAAAAATGTCCATATGCTGACTGAATAGATCGTGTACCTCCACGACGTTTTCTTGTAGATTTGAAAGTAAGATATCCATTTTTTTTTTTGAAAGTCACACGCGAAACACTTCAAAAACTCAGCTTCGGAACTCTGAATAGTTGAAAATGGTGGACATTTGACAGATGCATAAAAATTGCCGAACAGTATAGTAAAAAACAACAAGAGTTCAGTTAAACATAAAACGGCGTTTCAGCTGACAGATCGTCAAATATTAACTGAACTTTATGAAAGTGCAGAGCATACTTTAGTTTACAGAAAAAGTCAGTAATGTTTTTTGCTGAGCTCGTCAAGTGCCTTTTGTATAACGGTAATTCGGTAAAAACTTCAACCGACATCAGTTATTTTTGAGAAAATTACAATATGATCAGTATTTTTTCAAATTTAGTGAACATGACCGTAATAAAAATTAGTGAACAACTTAAACGAGAATAAGTGTGTAGGACTAAACTTAGACCAGTTGGGTTGGTTGTGGGTGGATCACGCCACCCCACAACCAGCGACACCTATGTCGGCGTTGGGATTCTAACCCAGGCGTCGAGCGTGGTTGTTCGAGCTCTGCTGGGCGTCTGGCGCCCAGCGGGAAATTCCCCTTGTTTGATTTCTTCTGGACATACGACATTTGGCTAAGCGGGAATGCTTTGGAACAAAAATACCGGATTCTATTGCCTTTCTAACAAAAAAACACGGTTATAGACCTGAGTTTTCTTTCAGGAATTTTACCCAACCTTTTTACGGTTTCAGGCGAAGTTTAAGGTTGAATGCTAAGCCCAGTTACCCCAAACCAGAGCACTTGTAGGCACACGAACAAAATACAGAAAAATACAGATTTTTTTACGGGTACATAAAGATTTTTCAAAATTAAATCTGGCAGCTCTGGTTACAGCAACTTTTCAGGTTTTTTTCACGTTTTTTTTTTCGAGTTTATTCGCTCGATTTTGACCTAGTTTTGACCAGGCGTGCTGCCCGAAGCGCACTGTAAAATTTGCCAGCTTCAACCCACCATCGCCCGTGCTTAGTTCGTAAATAATTATCTGGCATCTATTTCTTACTTGTGTCGTGAATCGCTATGCCGTTGCTTTAGGAACCATTCAAATATTACATAACGCGGAATTTGGCAATTTTCAATACCCACCCACCCCCATGTAACGCAAATCTACATGTTTGCCACATGCAATATAACGCTTCGCTGAATACCCCCCCCACCCCTGAGCGCGCTATGTACTATTTGAATGATCCCTTATTGGCCCTGACGACTCTGTTGATATTGGTTTGGTTTTTACTTGCGAAAGTGAAGGAGGGAAATATTTTTGCTTTTGTTTTCACACATAAACTGACAATTGCATATGAGAATTCGCGTAGATGCGAAGTGCCTTAAAAATCTCTTTTACCTGTGTCAGGAGGGCCAATTCCTCGGCAGATGTCCATGCCATATTCGGGTTATGCGCGTTGAAAGAGATTTTGAAGGCTGTTCGCACCTATGTAATTGTCAAAATGTGCGTGATGACAAAAGCAAAAATATTTCCTTCCTTCTTTTTCGCATGCAAAAACCAAACAAATATCAGCAACACCGTCAACGCGAATGGCTGGAAAGACCTGAGTAGTCTTTATCAAGTGTGTCATAAACTTACCGATTTGATGCAATTGAAACTGAAACGTCATTTGTAAACGTTCCCTTCGCTAAAGTTATACAGCAAAACAAACCGCATGTTGCGCTAACTTATGCTTAGGTTTATTTCGTTTATTTATTTCTTACACGTTTCATAAACATTTGTTATCAATGAAACTAGTTTTGGATAAAGTGACTAAGTGCTCTGGTCGAGCTGGAATATTAAGCGGATTTGAAAGGCTACCAAACGTTAAGTTTGAGACACCGGCATTGATAACACATACAAAGGTATGTATGTTAGAAATTAATCATTTTCAAACCTGTTGAGCATTGTTCGTTCTCAAATTCAGGGTGGAAGCGTACCACATCTTTCGAAAGATGTTCTCAGCTTCGTGACGTCTGCGCCAAATTTAATGCAATATTCCTTAACCAACACGGAACACATGGCAGAGGCAATGAGTGCTGCTGAACAAGGAATCGCTCGATTTGTCGCACAACAAGAATCGGTGTCCCTGTTAACTCTCAAAGACCCGGCGGAATTCTGTCAGCCAGCGTTTCATGAGAAAGATCTTGTCCCAATATATGGCCGCAGTGGAAGGATAAATTTAACCGCGGAACGGTTCGTTGAGTTAGCCGAAATTTATCAACCAGACATTTACGTTCCGTTGTTCGACGGTGACACTGACATGAACAGTTCGAAGAAGCGAAACCAACGATCGGTTGACAGAACGGAAAAATTTCTATTGCAGTGCCTGGAGGCACATCGTACTTCTGACACTCTTAAACGTTCAAGTATTCTGGCGCCTATAGTAGGAGGCTACAACATGAAGTTACGAGAGCAATCGTTGGCGTTTTTAGACCTACACAAAGACGAATTTGAGGGTTACTTGCTAGCGGGTCTCCATCTAAATGGTATATCAGCTTGCCAGATCGAGCGAGAACAAGTTTTGAGCATAACTACTAAAATTTGCGAAAGCTTACCAGTAGAAAAGCCACGCTTCATTTTCGGTGCCTTCACTCCCCGTATAACCCTCGAACTGGTGTCACGAGGAGTAGACATTTTCGACACCAGCTATCCCTATCTTAAAACACAACAACACAAAGCTTTATCTTTCAGTTTTAACACAGACGATCAAAATGCAGAAGTAATTGAGAGTGAACTAGACCTGAAGGATTCACGTTGGTCAGAAGATTTCAAAGGATTAGTAAACGGCTGTAGTTGCTTGACTTGCACAAAACACACAAGAGCGTACTCGCATCATTTATTCAACACACGAGAAATGCTAGGGCCAATCTTACTTATGATGTGAGTACTTTTTAGTTACTAATTAAAATAAATTTGTAAATTGCCATCTTCTACTTTCAGACATAATCTACATCACTATTTTGAGTTTTTCAGAGCCATACGAAAACATGTAGCCAATGATACTTTGCCAGCACTGATAGCACATTTGAACAAGCAAAAGGAAGTAACTACCAAAGAGGAAAATTGTTCAACTAATGCTAATGAGACTAAATTGAATGAAAAAAATAAACATAAAAAAATTAAACAGTAACCTATGCGTTCTTTTGTTTTTTCTTCAAATTACTCTATAAGGTAGGTATAAGAAAGAGTTTATTTTCTCCCGAAATTAGTATTTAATTGTACCTGGGGTACAGTATAATTTGACGCTTAAAAAAAATTAAAATAAATCGACGCGTTATCAGCCCAGTTATAGCAGTAAGAAATATAACTGAAAAAAGTCTTACTTCTGAGGTTCCGTTTTACCTGTTTCTCGTTCAGCGGCTCGCTGTTTAGCCTTCTCATAAAGCGGCATTAGCTGCCCATTCTGAGCTAAAATTTTTAGCAATTCTACAATCAGCGGCAAATAGTTATGTTTGCGGCGAATATTCTCCACCTTGTACCGCTTGCGTTTAGCAACCTCATCCTCAATCAACAAACGCAACCTGGTGATTTCATTCTGTTTTGTGTCCGTTTCCATCTCATCTTCTCCGCCGGATTTCAAGAGTGCATCTATTTGGCGTTGATAAATCAACTGCCGGTCAGAGACAATCGCCATCAAGTTGAAGTGAATTTCTCCCTCGCTATACTTCTGGATGCGTTTTTCGATTATAGGTCGCACGACATTGAGCCAATCCTCACCAGCGCCAACAGCACCCAAATCAATCGGACCCGCCTTCAAACCGTCCAGTTCATACAATCTGCCATCAACTGGAACATAGCCAACAAAGTGGAAAACATCCTCATCTTTGTTTGCATGTTTGTTGTCCAGTTCGAACAACGTTTGACGAGCGAACGAATTATGTACCGTACGAATTTGCGAAGCATTACTCAAAGCAAGTCCTCGATTATAAGCATCAAAAGAAATGCAAAATTCTTTAAAATCAGATAAAGTCGAACCAAGATTGATGTCTGCATGACTGCTGTTCAGTAGAACACTAAGAATTGCCTGTGTTGCGCAGGCATTGTTGATAACCTGCTTAGCGAAGAATATCTTCTCCAGACGGCTATCCTGCACAATAGATCCTGCTGGTTCATCATCTTTGACCCACTTGAACAAGAAAATTAACCCATGAACCGGCTCTAGATTTTTGAAGTGCTCTTCATCCAAGCTCCACAGTTCTTCCACCTGGACTCCCTCCACCCCTGTAAATAATCAGCCCGAAATGAGTGTTTATTGAAATCTTGCGATGCTAACTAAACTTACCAAATTCTCGTATCAATTCCGTAAACACGCCCGGATCGCTTTCGATCAAGCACCAATCGCCAGCGCAATCTGCCATCTTACGAAGTTTACAATAAATTGAGTGATAAAAAAACTTTAACACCAAATAGTCAAACCGGTATACGATAAGCGATGAGTTTAGCAGTTATGTCTAGAAATTGCAGCAATTAAGCGAACAAAAGCACTTTGAACATTGCAAAGAGCGACACTTTTTTTAAGGCTATGCTACACCGATCAATCAAGAAAGCTGAGTTCGCGAAATTTTGACAGCACTTTGGAAAAGATGTGTTTCGGTTTGTCTTCTTCTTGTTTTTGGATTTGCACCTTTTGTACACTGACGCAAATACGCTTAATAATTTCATAAGTTTCGAATTATAAATGTGCACAACGTTCACTTTATAAATCATTTATGCATTGCATACGCTCAAGTATGAATTTCCTAGCAATGACATATACGAATTCCATAGACAAGACTTATGATTTTCATAGATGTAATTATTGTGAAAATTTCATAATCTTTTCTTATGAAATTAATGATTCAAAATGGCAGACCAAGACCGCATTCACAAAACGGATGGTACAAATTGGAAGAAAACCGTGAATATTTGTCATAATTTTCCATTGCTTCGAGTTGTAGGTGACAAATTTCGTTTTTAAGTTTGCAGGAAGCATGGTGCAAAACAAAGACGACGAGCCGACTATTAGGAATACTTATACAAGCTAAATGCTAGATATTGCAGAAGTATTTCCACTCCAAGGGCAACTTTCATAAAATTCGGTTACCATCTCGTGTTAATGTAATTATAAATTATTGTAAAGATACGATAATAAAAAATTTATTCCAAACCGAACGTTATTGGCTGATTTATGAATCAGTGATATGCTTTATATAAGATCACAGTTTAATGTGATACATACATTCATGAACGTATAGCATGCATAACTCAGGTTCATCAATTTCATAAATGTAAGTTATGAAAATCGTTATTACCGAATTGCAATTTTCCCCTCTGATTCGTCCGTAAAACTTATGATATTCATAGGAGATACTTGTGCGGCAGACTCATAAGTTATTCTTATGGAATTCAATAGTCATTTTGTCTCCGTGTATTTCTGCCAAGGTCTGCCAAGTATACTACACTGAAAATAATTTTCACGCTCATACCAAATACTCTTTACACGTGAATACATACTAATAAATAAACGGTTTTTAACCGGTTGGGAACTCCCCCGTCCAGAGGGAATTGGGTGTTTTAGGGGTATGTATATTATTTTTTCTTCTGATAAGAAATTTCAAAAGAAATACATATTCTTCTAACTTTTCTTAATTTAAACAGCAAAACTATTGAAAAAATCGATTTCGAATTTTAACAACTGTAAGTGGTTTTAAGACATACCCAGGGTTGTTACAGAAATCTTGATTTTGAATCCGCAAAATCCGCGCCATGGAGATTGAAGATCCGCGCCGTGAGAACTAAATCCGAGCCGAAAAAAACTATTAAAAATTATTGATTTAAGCATGGTTTCTACAAGCATCGTAGCGCCTTACAGTCCTCAGAAGAGTTTTTCCTGCAAATATCGTATATCGATATATTTTTAAGAGCAAACTGAACATTTCTAGAGAATAAGTTTAGTTAGGCCGTTACAAATTTTATTTTCATTTTATGTCGCCCCCCCGCTTAAAAATCTTGAATATTGAAAGGGGAAGAAAAAAAAGCTCAAACCGTTTTGTTCATTTTATTGGTTTTCCGACAGCATAAATGCTTCATTTAGCAACAAACAAGTCCAGTGACAGCGAGAGTGTCGTCAAAAGGCAAGCGAAATAAATAATAATAATAATAAAGTGTTATTTTTCAACATTTGTTGGAGTGCAAATTACAAACGTCATAACTTGCATACAAACTTTGATCAAAGATATTTCTTTTTTTTTCGTCTAGGTGTTATTTATTTTTTGCCACCCCCTTTGCTAACTTTGATAACCTTGGACATGAAAAGAATTCGAAATTTGTATCAGCCTTAAGTGGATTTTTCCATACAAATCGTATGGAAACTAAGCCTTGGAGCTGACTTAATTTTTTGTCCCACGCTAATGTATAGCTTATTTGTGTTGAGTTTGAAACGCAGAACATTTGAATTTTGTTTTTTTGTCCACAACTTTTGAACATGAACTTTAGAAACTAAACAGAGTGGCGAAATAGTTTTCGAAACCAAATTCGCTGATTTTCCCTGATATATCCTGAATTATAACATTAATTTCCCTGATATTTTTCAGCATTCAACGCAAAAAAGTGCAACGTAGATTAAAGCAACTCTAAAATCCCAGCGAAAAATGTGTTAAATCGGATATGAAACCGAAACGTAGAGGTCGCAAATTAGCCTTTTACGCTAAAAATCAGTTTTTGTCCTAGAGAGTCGTTTTAAAATTATTCGCGTTTCGTTTAAAAAGTTTTCCCTGAATGTGACATAGAAATAAATAAAACACATTAAAAACAATGTAGAAGCAAAAGGGTCAATAATGGATAAAAAAACTTTTTAAAATTTTGTAGAATCTGTATTCGAATAGGGTTGAGTTAGGCTTGAGATTAGTAAATATTTTTGAGCGAGAATACTACATATTAAGTGATTGGCGCCTTGTCATATATGGGGGGTATATTATCTCCCTTTGCGAAATTGACACCCGATTGAATAAAATTTATAGAAAACCCATCTAAAGCAAAATCTTAAGCGAATAAATAAGCTTTGCCAAATCGAATTCTCACATGTTAATTTTGTTCCTCTCATATTAGGGATCCAGTTTTTTCCGTTTTAATTTTCAACATTATTACAGTTTATTCCAAAATGTGTTTGATAACCCTGTCGGTGACACCACCGCTGCGGGTTGCCATATTCCGCGTAACTTAAACTCATTTGAATTGGCTGTTATTGAAATCCACGAAAAGAAATTTCGTGGCACGTCTGTTCATCTGCGGTGATACCTTTGTTCGCGTTTGTACTAGAAAAAACATTTGAACATTGGTAAAATGAACACATTGACGAAAAAATTGAAAATTGAACAAAATCGGATATTTGCATTTTAAACAAATTTGAGATTTTTAAATAGAGATGTTTTTGTTAGATAAGATTTTTCTTTTTAAGGGTGCTCTTTTTGAAATTTTCCGAAGAGTTTTAGACAAAAATAAAAGATGATCATTTTTTAACCCTCTACTGCCCAATGCCGGGCAGTCAAACCTCTAAAAAGCTTCAATAAATACCTACTTCAAAAGTGTTTACAATGATTCAAAGTGATTCTACCGAAGCCCGTCTAGAAATTACCTTGGGCACTAGTGGGTCAAATTACTTTTTGTTTCTGAAGTCTTTTTTTTTTCAATCATTTCAAATGAAAATTCTGACGATTTCCCAAAAGTCACCCCTTGAAAACTTTTCCCTTGTTGAGTAGAAAAAAAGTAAAAAGTCAGTCCTTTTCAAATACTGGTCCTGATATTTTAAAAAATAAAGGAAGTATGCAAAATTGCTTAATTGCCTTGCATCCACAAAGTTTCATTGAATTCTGAGAGGGTGCTGCCAACTACTCAGTCGAATTAGTGCGAAATCCTTTCATATTAAATTCTAGGTTGCAGAAAGCAAGGTTGCAAGCAGTGATGCCACATATACAGATTTATCTGCATTTATACAGATTTTTTGCGTATTTTTCATACAGATATCTGCATATACAGATTACAGATTTTCTGGAAATAACACAGATTTATACAGATTTTTTTGGTTTTCATGGGGTCGTAAATTAAACTTCTTTATATAGTTGAAAAATATAAATTAACTCAAATGCGGTGGAGCGTGTCGGAGGTTTTATTCATATTCATATGCTACGCATAAACGTGTGCATGAATGAATTCGCGGAAAAAATGTTAAACAAGCTATATTGCATTTTTTTTCGAGAAGGATATGTCCAGTACATATGCAGATTTTATTTTACAGATTTTTTCAAATTTTACCAAGGTGATAAGATTTTTTGAGCTCCAAAATACAGATGAAAATGTGGCATCACTGGTTGCAAGGCTTTCCGCAAATTCCGCGCCATGGAGTAGTTAAACCGCGCCAAATCCGCAAAAAACGCAAAATCCGCGCCGACTGTAACAACCCTGTAACCCTACCGTCAGGAAATCATGACACAGGGAGGCCAGGTCATTTTTCAAATATCTTCACAATCCACAAAACAATGTCTTTATACATAGGAAATCTGAAAAACACGGTCTTCGTTGAAAGTTTACAAAACTTCCAGTACCACATTAAATCGAGTGAGGCTAATCAACCGACTATTAGGCTTCAACTTATTCACACGCGCTCAAATGTTTTCAATATTAAGACATGTCTTCACATCTGGCATCCCTGTTATGACACGTAAACCAGGGTTACATTTTTCACAAGCCAGCAGCGGAAAGGTCACTTTGCTTACTATCAGGGTTATATTGCCAGTTAGTGAAAATTAAAAACAAATATAATTTTTCAATTTTAAAATCAAAGAAAACTCGTAGAGATCTAAGACAAATTACGTAATGTCTACTGAAAGGTCGGTTATCGATTAGTATAAGAAAAAGCAGGTATTTTTCAAATTACAACCCCCTATTGGGTCGTTGGAGGAAGAAATTGTGGGTGAGTGGAAAAACTTCACATGTATTTCGCTTTTGCGTTTAACAGTGTTAGCAAAAACTGTAGAATCATTTTTTTATTGAAACGAAGTACACTAGATTTAAACATGTTTTGAATATGGCTCGCAACAGTTTTAGATTTTACATAGGCTCTTACCATTTTCAATGTCACCCAACAAATTAGGGTAAGTCAATTTCCAACTCTTCATTTAATATAGTGGTTAAGAGCCAACGGAACAACAAAGCCACGAGAAAGTAATGAAACAAACAGGAATAACACAGAGAACAGACTAACAAGCAAACGATAAAAAGTGTGTAAAAGTTGATGTGCACAAAAATGCTGAATGGTAATGTAAAGTGTGATGTCGCTACCGTCGCCGTGGAGCGAACGGCATAGTAAATATATTCTAACGTCATTACCAAAGGCGACTGTGCGAGGTCACCATGCGAAAATTGCGTTACGTTGGGGTATTGAAAATTGCCAAATTCCGCGTTACTTAGCATACCAGAAACAAAAACCGGCTTGTGGAGGTCAGTGAGGAAACTTTTGCCAACAAAGTACAACATCGCACAAGCTGCATCAGATCCCAGAATTGGCTTCACCTTCTTCGATTTATGGACAGATAAGTACAAGCAACAGAATTTTGATGGAGAGTATATTATAATACAAATCTCAATAGTGTTTGAGAATATTCGTATCAAAATCGATGAGGAGCTGCCAACAGTTTTCGGTTCCGCATAAAAAGCTCAGACAGTTTATCGCAATTCAGCAAGTGTAACTGATGGTGACAGCAACATTAAGACTATTTTTCCGGAGCGTTACGAATGTCAGTGGCACACTTTCAACCTGACTGTTTCTCACCTATTAGAAAACAAAAATATAAAATATCAATGCCCAAATGTTTTCGAAACATTGGAAACACTTGAAAAACTCATGAAATATATGGAAAGATCAGGACTAAATAACAAGCTGAGCAAATCTTTGAAGCAATCCGTTCGAACCAAGTGTTACTCTACATTGAATATGTTGGTGTCATACAAGTACGCTTTTCGTGAAATTTACGACCTCTTGGCGTCTACAAAGCAACAGACTTGCCTAATAGAACTACTTCTTATAACAGCCTAATGGCCCAAGAAAAATAACAAAAAAAAAAGGAAACAACATCTCGCTGATTGTTAATTAATTTGAGTGGATTCTAGAAATTATCTCCGATTGCTTTAATCGAATACGTTTCAGTGGCCTAGATATGTCAATGGAAGCTTCTTACATAGTCATGTAATTTTTTTTGCATCAGCTTGAGCTCTTCAGACGATTTTTGTCAATTGTACAGTTTTTTCTAGAAACGTGCAGATTTTTTCGTTTCTTCGGTACAGACTCGGTACTGTACAGTTTTCAGATTTTTGTGAAAAATTGCAGATAAGTAGGCTAAGGAACGGCTTAAGCAGTGGCGCCTATTTTAATCAGTCGAAGGCCTTAAACTCGAAACGAAAACTTTGATTGTCTAGCTGTTTTCCCATCAAACAATTTTATTGATTTATAGCTTGTTCAGCTGCTATTACGCAGTTTTCGGCTGAACTAAAGCTTAACAAGCTGTTATACAACAAAATTGTTTGTTGGGTTACGAATATAAGAAATACCGTTAATCACAAAGAAATCTGTGAACAAACATCATTCTAAACAAATCGACCTATATTGCAGTCATTCAGGAGCCACTTCGGGTGCTGAAGAAAAAAACCGGCTGCAAAACAGATGGAACATGCTTAAAATAGGTTCGGGGTGATTGGAATAGTGTCCCTCGATTGGTAACTTTAATTGATTATTGTTAAAGTTTGCTAACATAGTTTTACAATCTGATAACAAGTTCCGTCAGAGAAAAAGATAGAGAACAAGGGTGGCATTGCGCAGCTTGATTCGAACGATTTGTCGCTATTTTCGAGTAGTTCACATACTGCCAGTTATGCTTTAAGCTTAAAAGGAGCTGTCATTGTCATTTGTCCTGCTGCTCATCTAACCCGCAAAGTCGAAAAAAATACGAAAAACGAAACATAGCGCCCCCCAGCGATCATTTAGTTTTGTTCGAGTTGCTCGAAACGAAATGCGCAATGTCACCCCAGATTGATATACTTCTGTTTGAATTTCACCTGACACATTCCGAGTATTTCGTCTCAATACACAGACGGTTCCTAAAGCTGCTTAGAACATGTTCCCTACTTTATATATTTTTCAAATTGCTAGAAAAAATTAAACTTTGTAACAGAATCAGTAACGATACAATGGACGCGATTTCACAAACTGAAAGTTTCATTGTCAAGCGAGCTAGTAATTCCGAACTAATATCAACAGAGTCAATGCAGTCACAGTTTTCTCAAAGCAATGAACAAACGTCGTTGAAGTTGTTGAAGTTGAATTAGTACAAATGAACAGGATTTTTGCAGCTCCCAGTACTGATTTAAGTGTGGTAACACTGCGTCAGACTCATTTTGGGAATCAGGACTACTAATGCCTTGAAGCAACCAGTTTCGGAATTTTTTTTTGCTGTTATCGTTTTAGTCTCATTAGTTTCAATTTGATTTTTATTAAAAGGTTGTGAATAAACAGAAGGTGAACCAAACTTTTTTTCCAGACAAGATATCTTAAATATTTTTCATGTGACGTCACGCAACGTTATACGCCCCCGCTTCCCTGATTTTCTGACCCCCTCTTTCCCTATATGCGTGACATACTTTATGAATGCCGCCTTACAACATTTTAAAAACAAAATGCTGTGAATAAGCAAACAAGCAGTTTGCTGATATTCCTTTAGCAACTAGTTTACTGAAGAATTTTGCTAAACAATGAAGAGACACTTTTGGTGTGTACATTCAATAGAGTTCTCCATTTGATTCTGTATTTGTGTGATGCATCAGTGTTGGTGAGATAGTTTTTTTAGCTGTAAGAATCTCGAAAAAAAAAATAAACAGAGATGAATTCTCGCACACTATCTTAGATGTTCGTAAGATCTTGCTTAGAGAAGACCTTTCCGATCGTGCATGTATTGGTGTGCTTTACACTGTGTAAGTCTGATGGAAAATGAGGCCAACAAAGCACTGTCAAAATGCCTGCATCGACTGCGAAATTTTTATTTTCTTCCGCTGACTTGAAAGTTAATTTATTCCTGCACGAGTTGTGTGATTGGTTTACGAATAGTATCTTACAAAATGAATATTTTATTTCCAGTGCTGAGCAACTCAAAAAAGACTACATATTTCGATTTTTGTAACCCCGGTAGAGTTAAGCAAGAGTCATTTAATAATTGACATTTATAACGCAAACAGCCCGCATTTAGTGTGCGTGACTGAGCTGTCAAAAAGCTGGGCTACTCAGCGGCTGAGTTGAATTTTAATCATTTTTTTCAGTTGTTCGAAGACGTCAAAAAATGAGTAGAATTAAATTGACCATGGCGGCAAATTTCCTCAAAATTGAGTAACTGGTGCTTGCGTGTTGTTTTTGTTATTTTTTGCAATTAAAAGCAAACAACAAACCAAGCAAACCGTCCGAAAAAAGGCAGAAATAGAAATGTTTGAAATTAGTTGTTATCGGTAGGTAATTCATAATTTAAAATAATTGACTGCAACTAATGCCAATTTTTCTTTTTCACCAGGCCTCGTTGGTTGGATATACGGCGAATAAATTCAAATATCTCCCATGTCCCTGCGAACAAAGATAAATTTCTTGAAATAAGCCTTTTTTAAAATAAAATTAATTAAAAAGGCAAAATATAATAATATCGAGTCAATAATGATAATTTTTCCGAAATTCCCTCATTGAAGCTTGAAGTACTCATTTTTGAGTCGAAAATGAGTAACTTTTACGCATCGCGCATCAAGTATAATATGGGTAATATTTACTCAATTTTTATAACATTCGGTTGTACTCAAAAATGAGTAAAACAACTTCTACTCAATTTTGAGTACATACGGTTTTAGCGAAACTGATTAGGTTTTGACTCAGTTTTGGGTTATCCAGAGTGAGCGTGTATGTGCTCCTTAATAATGAGTTTCTGCTCACTTACTTTTTTCCATATATCGAACCACTCATTTTGCATTTGATACAGCCCTGCTTGAATGGCGTCATCCCGCTGATAAACTGACAGTGCTGAGGTGCTGACAGTCGATGTTCGGACTTAATCCACTGGTGCAAAAGAGATACCGCTATATAGCTGGCTCCTCTTTCAACTTCCTTGTGTGCGGCCGTGCAAATAAAAAGTTTCCTTACGCGAAGCAGCGAGAAAATTTTTGCGATCTCTGAGTTGCGTGAATTTTTCCAGCAATAGTTAAAAATCCGAGCGACAAACAATCCCCAAAATGTGGCCAACTCGGGTCGGATTCGATTGACGCTTGTTTCGTGTGCATAGTGTTGTGTTTCGGCATAAAAATCGGTTAACGAAAAAGGTGCTGCTCGACCCCACTGACCAGTGATTTTCTGCCTGCCGTGGAAGAAGAGAAAAAATCAAAATGGTTGTATCGAAGGATGGCAAGCGGCGAAGAAAAGTTGGATCGGCAGTGACCGCCGGTGCCGCTAACAGCAGCACAAATAACAATGCCGTTACTAGCGGCCCCTCTGCCGGTGCTTCCTCCGGCAATGCGTCACGTGGGGGAGCTGGCACCAGCACCGTGGGCGGCAGTACCGCAGCATCTCATTCGGCTGCCAGGGAATCGCCTGAGAGAGATCTTTCACCGCCGGAAGTTCCCAAACGGTACGTATCTACGACGCATTGGGTTAATGGCAGTGGGAGTAGTTTGTTGAAAGAGTAGTTGCATATTTTAATCAGAAAATAAAAAAAAAATTAAGTTGGTCTATAACAGTGGATAAAAATAGATTAATTAAACACTAATTTTCATGGGTTGTGAAAAATATATTATTCAAAATGCATACGCGTATTGACAGTGGAAGCATATGGAATGAACAGATTGTTTTAGTTCGAGATTAGGTATTGAAAATGCAGCAACTTTTTAAAATTTTGGATGACTAAAATTTTCACTTGAAAACATTGATGCTTTTTGTGACACATAGTTAATATTTTTACTTGTTAAACAACTATAGTGTCTTTTAGTAGTATAATTTAAAATTATCGGATGATGTGCATTTTTATCTACCCATTTATATATTTTGCCATAAGTGGGTTGAGGTAGGAAGATCGAATATTGTCTATGATTCAATTTTTTACTATTTACATTGCAAAAGTGCTTTTGTACTCTCCGCCTTATTTTCACCAAAAAATTCACTTGCTTGATTTTGGGAAATGTTTGACCTTGAAACTTTTCCGCAATTTTTACTACATTGATAACTACTTTGTGTTGTATGAAAGCTGTTAGCATTCCTAAACTATACCTTTCTCCACTTCAGAGACTCATTTTAGTTTTCACAGAATGTAATTCGGTATAATGGAGAAGTAGTAGTCCTGTGTCACAGTTCAATCTCTGTTCATATTATCGGCCTTCTAATGAGATATTAATTTTAAGGCCTATCCAATGTCAAATGAGTTTTATTACATCCACTCTCTTGGCATTGATTGCTAAAGACAGCAAATATCAACCTAAAATGTTAGGGCATAATCGGCATTATACGCCATAGCTTATTTTGCTCAATCAAATCGAACGCCACATTGAATTCTATAGATAGATGATAAATCTGCAGGGTAAATTTCATAGTCGTCACGAGAAAGTTTCACGAGTAAATTAGCATTATTATGAGGAGAAGAATTCGACATCTAAGATGATATTAATCATAAAAGAATATATTATCCAGTTTCAGACTCAGCTTATCCTCACTAATAATCCTACCTTTCGTTGTTATGTATTTCTATTCGGAATTGTAATTAAGTCTCTGACGCGCTTCTGTTGCTAACATAAGCAAAAAATCTAAAAGGTTTTAAACTATAAGCAAAAAATCTAAAAGGTTTTAAACTATAAGGTGCGCATCTTTGCTTGGTTATCTATAATTTATTATCACTTTAATCAATTATGATAAATCGCATGTTTCTTAAATCTTTTGTCTGCTCTTTCCCTTTTCACTAGACCCAAAGTGCAAGCCCAGCGTAAGTTCGCCCAAGGCCAAGGTGCCGCATCGACGTCGGCCTACCTTAATTTCACAACAAATCCCCCAAATCCGGTAAAAGATGCTCAAAACCGATCCCAGAACGCGTCCGATACTGATCCGATCCCTGAACTGCTGCCCAATATGCGTCCGAACACGGAAGATTTCCTTACATTCCTGTGCTTCCGAGGAACTCCGGTACTGCCACCGAGCTTGGACTTTTTCAACACCCAAGCGACGGCAGCCTCAGGATCGGGTAGACAAGTTGCTTCCTCATCGTCTGCCTCTAGTGGTAGTGCGGTCCAGCAGGTGGCGTCACCCGCTTTGGCTTCTACGTCTAAGAAGAAAGAAGATCCAAAACCGGTAACCAAACACACTGCTGATGTGAAACAGCAAAACGAGGTGGAACAGAAGAAACCTGATTCCGTACCCACAGAAAAACCGACCTTCATGCCTTTTGCGGTAAGAAAACGGGCTGAACAACATCCGGAAAATCGGAGAGTTCAAACGGTTCAAGCTTTAAGAAAAAAATATCACGAGCAACGGATGGCTAAACTGAGAGTTACAGCCTACAGTAAGCAAACCCGAGGAAACAACATCAAAGGCAGACCTGAGCTTGACGATGATGAGGAGCAAGTGGAGGTTACAAAGAAAATTGAAAACCAAATAAAAAAGGATGAGATCAAAAAGATTTCCGTTTCGAAAAAGAAACAAATCGAGAAGAAAGTCACAAAAAAGTTGGCTAAAGGTACTAAGAAGGAAGATTTACAGGAATTGATCGATGTTAAAGTAGTCCTTAATAAAGATGATGTTGAAATGAAAGCTACGGAACCAGAGAATGCTGTCCCGGTGGAGACAGTGGAACAAAATACGCCTGTTAAGGATGCGTCAAAGGAGATGCCTAAAACTAGTGGTAAAAGTACCAAAAAGAAACCAGCCTTAGTGGCTGTAAAAGAAAAACGAACAACTAGACTTTCTGTTCTGAGAAGTCCACCACAGCAATTGGAGCCTCCCGTGAAATGTCCTACTCCAGTTCCTCAACTCGATGAACCGGAATCAGAACAACCCATTACGGAAAAAGATTTCTCATCGGACGATGACGAGCCATTACTAAAAAGAGCAGCTGTCAAGAAAAAACAAAACGTACGACAGGATCGTCGGAAGGGACGCAAATCAGATCCACTGCCGGAAAAGGCCTCAACAGAGGAAGAACCACCAGTTGAGAAGAAGACTCGTCGTTCAGAATCGATCAATCGAAGATCCGATGCAGTTTCTAAAAAAGTCGAAGCTGGGGATTCATCGCCAGCAGTTCAGAAAAGAACTGTTCGAGGTAGAAAAACGAAAGATTCTCCTCAGTCTAATATTTCCTCACCTCCCACGGAACCCGCTCGGGTTATGGAAAAGAAGCAGTCGGTTGAAGAGCCGGTAATTGCAAAAGAGAAACAGAACCTTCCAGAATCTAATCCAGAACAAAAAGTGTCCCCGAAACCCGCTGCTAAGAAAACGGTTGCTAGTAGTAGTCGGAAAAAGAAACCTGAACCTACTCCCTTAAATGTAGAACCACCAGAGGTGGAGCAGAAGAAGGCGAAAAAGACTCCGGAGCCACCAGTGGAAGTTAGTACTCGTCCTAGCCGCAAAACGAAAGAAGCAGCAACTCTTTACATGGAGCTGATCGGTCGCAGATTGAATCACGACGATAAATCAGATGACGATGCTTCTTCGCTAGACAGCTTGGAACTGCCAAACGTAAGGAAACTTGAGCAAATGGAAAACGAGTTGAAGGCTAACGCAGGTAAAAAAGAATCCAAAGTGTCTTCAGCGAAGAAAGGTCGAAAAAAGGAAGAAGAAAAGACCAAACAAAAACAGGAAAATTCCAAAGTCAACGTAGACAAGGACGAGCATACGAAGAAAGAGGACATTAAGCAACTGGAAAAAAGTTTTAGTGACTCGGATGAAGAACCGCTGGCCACCAAATTTCAACGCAAGAAACAACAAATCCGTCAAAAACTTAAACAAAAAGGCAGAAAATCGTCTCCGAAAAAGACCCCAGCCAAAGTTACTCCACTCAAGAAAGCTCCTTCCATTGAATCTATTGTCGAACTCACTATAGTCGAAAATACGCCGGCCGAACCTGCGACTCCCAGTGCCCCTTCACCAGTGAAAGCATTGGAGCAACAGACCGGGTTTTCAAGTACACCTAAATCTACAACACCCGTGAAAACCTCCCCGAAACTGTCCACTCCCGTGAAAACGTCAAGTCCTAAAATGTCGTCCACTCCACAAATGCTAAGTCTTCCGCCCCAACTTGGTAGCCCTACCGATGGATTACGTTCTCCTGGCACCGATGATCTGAACTCAACTCGCGTCAATAAATCGCACGATAACACATTCCAATCTACGGCAGCAGTGGTTGCCGATCAAAGTCTTTCACCAACGAAACAATTCACAGCACCGGCCGCAATGGCTACCCAGCAACAACCATTCATACGCTCCATCAAACAAAATCCTGTTAGTTCACTGGATGTTAGTTTAGATAAACCAGCACCTCAACCGGAAATTCCCTTCAACCGAAATGTGAAGAACGATTTCAATCTTGACGAATCCGATTTTATGAAAGGATTCGAACAAGGCTCCCCAACATCGCCAGTGACTCCAAAATCCAACTCACTGCTGGGCAATCTTCTACCGAGTAAGGAAGAATCGGAAAAGATATTTGGTATTGCGAGCGTCAGTTTAGCACAAAGTTCTGGCCCACTGGACACTAAATGTACATTGGGAAAATGCGGCTCGGTTCACAAACCTCCGCTAGGGCCACCGGTTTTAACAGAATCTCTACTCGGTGGTCATCTTTCTCCGCGAGACCGGCGGAAAACGAAAGTTAATATGACTCACGAACAGATTCAGAAGTGGATAGACGAAACGTCATGGTCTGCGGTGCCGGATGATTTGGACGCTGACTTGAAGATACTGGAAACACCTAAAACACCAACTCCCACACCGCCCTCGGCAGCAGCATGGGAGAAACTTGTAGAAAGCAAATCAGAGCTGGTTGCCGAAGTGGCCGCTTCTGTACCAGTAACGCCAGTAACTACAGTTGTAAAGAAAGAGGAAGAGACAAAACCGACAACGCCGCAACCCAGTGGAAGTAGTTCACGCGGACCAACACTAAAAGCGAAACCGGTTCCAGTCAAGCCAGAAAAAGAAGCTGAGCCTGAACCTGTAGCGGAGACTGTCAAAGCACCGGAAAAGAAATCATCGAAGGAAGAAGTTAAGGAAGAAACTAAATCCAAAACTACAACTAAGATTCGGTCACCTTCACCTCCGAAAAAAGATGCGAAAAAGGAGACGCGGAAAACGAAAGTAGATACTCCGACGGTAACTTCGACAGTTACAACTGCCGTTACGACTACTACTGCAACGACCACCACGGGAACACCAGCACCATCGGTTGCCGATCGGAAACCAATTTACAAGCAGGGTAGAACTCCCGTTTATAAGCAAGAGGCCTTAAAATCACAGAAAGCGGCTCAGGCTTCCAACAAATTTGGGGCTTTCTCGCCGGACAACGAACCTAGTGTGTACTCGTTTGATAACGACGATAGCTTCGTGCCAGTGGCCACACCCTTCAGGCGACACAGCAGCCGCAGGGAGTCGTGTAATTCATCCGTTAGAGATGAGGTACAGGCGCCGGCACTCAGCTCAGGTTCGAAAAAACCAGAACCTGCTGTTCCCAATGAGGAAAAGGCTGGTTCGTCTAGCACAGCATTCCAGAAACCTGTCAGTTTGAGCACACCGACTAAAGCAGCGGCTGTTCAGCCAGCTGTTAGTTTGACGCTAAGCCCCGAAGATGGTGCCAAGTCAGCAGCTATTACTGTACCACTCGAAGAGCAGCAGCAGCAACAGCAAAAGAGCAAAGAAGATACCGTTAAAAAAGAAGAGAAGAAATCAAATGCAGAAGACTCTGACGATGACGGTCACACCTTTTACATTCCACTACAGGGTCCCAACACGGCGGGAACTGGCAAGACCGATCAGCTTATTCAAGGTGTGGCTGTTAAACTTGGCACCGAGGGTCCTGAGGGTCCCAATCAGAGGGTAATCATGCATGCCAAACTAGTCACTAAGGCTCAGATGGGCTCTAACACAACACCGATACCGGAGTCAATGAACGTTCAAGAGCTGGTGAAGAGTCTGATGACTGCGGGACCAGGAATGAGCAAAGATGGAATTTCCAAAATGGTTCCTGTCGGAACCGTTCAACCTCGATTTAAATCGAGCGATTCGGTTTCCACAAGAGACAAGTCTCCGGTAGCACCACCACCAGTTGCAACCACACCAACCGTTCCGGTCGCTCCGGAAGACACGGTAAGAGGTGGTGGTCTTTCGCGTATCAATTCTAACTCCTCTCTGAGTTCATCACAACGTTCGAAACCGGTAAAAGGTGCTGGCAAGGCGAAATTGGATACAACTCAAGTGCAACCTGCCAACAACACAGCTTTTCCAAGGCGGGATGATCCAGCGCAGATGGTTGAAGCACCGGTTTTCAAACCGAACGATAAGGAATTTCACGATCCAATCGAGTATATAGAACGTATTGCACCGGTGGCTGCTCGGTTTGGTATTTGTCGAATCATTCCACCGGCTAGCTTCAAGCCGGAATGTAGAATTACAGACGATATGCGCTTTATGGCTTACAATCAGTATGTTCACAAGATGCTGCATCGATGGGGTCCTAGCGCTAAAGAGTATGCAGCCATTAAGAAATATTTAGCCACACAAAGCATTAATCTGCAGAATCCACCGTTGATCGGTGGGATGGAAGTGGATTTACCGAGACTGTACCACACTGTGCAGGAACTGGGTGGTTTGAAGGAAGTTATCGAAAAGAAAAAATGGGCTCGAGTGGCTGAGGACATGTGCATTCCAAAAGCAGCGCACGATCGTGTTTCGAAGTTAGATGATATCTACTGTAAATACCTACTTCCCTATGACACTCTTTCGCCAGCAGAGCGCCAGAAGCTGTTTGATGAGGTGGAAGCTGATTGGGCCAAGCGAGAGGCGAAAGCACGACGTAATGCGGATAAGTGCGTCAGTTCGGAAACACGCAATAGCGAAGATTCGGATGATGACGAAGAAGAGTCCAATGAGGAAGAGGAAGATGACGAGTTCTCAATGGAATGTATAATGAAGGGAAGAAATATGCCATTGAATCAGTTCTTCCGAATTGCCCGGAATACGATGTCACTGTGGTTTAAAAACTCCGAACCAACCGTGCCAGAAATCGAAAGTGAATACTGGCGTCACGTGGCTGTTCGAGATAGTCACGTGTGTGTCCATTCTGGCTCAATAGATTCCAGTGCGTATGGTTTCGGTTTTCCTGCTCCGAAAGTTAAAGGTTCATCGTGTGCGCGGCATCCTTGGAATCTGAAGGTTTTGACCAACAACAACAGCTCGATTCTTCGCTCGCTTGGACCAGTAATGGGTATAACCATTCCTACGCTGCACGTCGGAATGCTGTTTAGTGCCTGCTGCTGGTACCGAGATCCCCACGGGCTGCCGTGGATCGAATATCTGCATACTGGTGCTAGTAAGATTTGGTACGGTGTTCCCGACGATCAGAACTCAAACTTCCGGACTGCACTAACGGCGTTAGTTCCAACGCACTGCCAGAACAAAACAATCTGGCTTCCTTGTGATACAGCAATGGTACCACCCCATATGTTAACGGATCGAAATGTATCGCTGTGTCGAACCGAACAGCAACCAGGCCAATTCGTAGTGGTTTTCCCAAGAGCCTACACCTCTAGCTTGTGCACCGGTTATGCTGTTTCTGAGAGTGTGTACTTTGCCTCCACTTCATGGCTCGATACTGCAAAGGAAGATTTTCGGGTAAGTGAATATAGAATTGATGATGTCAATAAAAACTAATTTTCCTATTCACTAACGTTATGCAGGATATCCAGGAAAGCTGCGAACCAACCATGTTCTCTGTAGAACAGCTGGTATTCTCTATCGCTAATGACCAGCGCAGTAATCATGATACCTTGGTGCAGATACTGCCGATGATCAGTGATATCTATGACAAAGAAAAGCAACAACGCCAAACAGTAAAGGTAATTAAACGTTTGTTTCGTCGATGCATAAGAGAAAATCTTATTATATCATCTGTTTCCCAGGATCACGGTGTCATCAAATCGGAAAAGATCGAATCAAAGAAAAAGACTGCCTCACTGGAAGAATTCGAATGCGATATTTGTCGGGCCAACCTTTATCTATCGCTGATCCGGGTAAAAATCATTAGCGATGACGAATCGGTGGATGATGAGGATCGTATCTACTGTCTGAAACATGGGATTAAGTTTCTTTCGGATAGTCGTCTGCCAGCCAAGTTCTGTCAGTTAGCCTACACTTACTCGTTGGAGGATATCGAGGATTTACTGCGCAAACTGCAGGATCGAGTCGCCAACCGGAAGACACCCAAAGTTGCAGCCAGCGGTAGTGCCAGCGGGGGAGGACGAGGTAAGTCTTCGCTTCATCTTGCTTCCACGTCTTCTCAGTCTTCTTCTTCATATCAAGCGCCTAGTCACAGTAAATATGCCGGAATGGCAACAATGCTGAAATAAGTATGCAAGTGTGTATAAAACTGATGTTTGTGTGAGTGTGTTAGTCTGAATTTTATTTTTGTTTTGTTTCAATCAACGAGTTGTGCCGAGTGAATAACCATATTCAGTTCTAAGAGAAAAAGAAAGGATGATTTGAACTGCACTGTACATCAATATGTTTTGCATTATGCCACAAAAGGTAGAAACATACCTTACTGTAATATTTTTTTTTATAGTTTTAAGAAAGATAGTTGTATATTTAAACATAAAACCTGAGAAAAGAAATACCGAAAAACAGGCATTATTGGTTTCCCCTTCCCAGAGGCGTGTCTTATTCGCGGGACCGTTAAACTGTGCCACACACACATGAACCCTTTATATGATATTGCTGTGTTAGTGATACGTAGCATCTGTATCTGTTTAGTGATAAATTACTATTCCGCTGCATTGTATAAGCTGTGTGTCGCTGAAAATATCCAGTATTAACTTAAGAATCACATACTACAGATATCACAAATCTCTCAAATGATGGATTTAGTTACTGATTATTCAGGATGGTAGAAGAGCAGGAGTTCGTGGGTGATTTCAACATCCATTAGTAGTCAAACTACACACAGCGCCCGCTTCTAAATTTTTGGGAACAATTGGAACCTGGAAGTTGAAATTCACACTTCTAATTTGAATTCGATCTGTTATAAACCTATTGAAATATTAATTCTGCTTTTTTCTTAAAGCCGAAATACTAAACCGTACATTTAGCAGGTATAATACATACGATAGGTGATATAGAATGTTCTGTATATATGTGTGGTAAACATTTAATTTTGCAATAATATGTGCAATCTGTGCAAACAAAACGACCACAACAATGCACACACGAAGCTTGAACCTAACTTATCCGTTTAGTTTCGAATCATATGTACTGAACAATGTCTAGACTACAAATATAGTTTGATGAGGGTGGTGATAGTAGTTGCGAAACAAAAAAGGAAAATACCACAAAATAATTTGCATTTACCGAAATAGAATTGCATAAAGAGATCAATTTGAACGTTTAAGGCTATAAAAAATAGGAATTCAAAAAAAAAAATATCAGCGTATTCGTAAGACAGATGAGAACAAGCACGTAATTGGAAACACTTCTCGCAGATTATATAATGAGATGGTATAATATATCGACAGATTTAAAACACTAGAAAGTATAAATAAACGTTTCTAATAGACGAAATTGATCAGTGAACTAAGATTGATTGAACTATTGTAGTCAAGTTTGTTCTGCACATCAGTTGATTCCGAAAGTCCATCAAAACAGGGAGAGAGCGGGTTCTAATCTTTTTCATAGAGCGCGTATCATGATCACCATTGTTAATAATAAATTCTTTCATTCTATCGAACTACAAAAGACACTGCTCAATGGTAGGTAATTGTCTTTGGTGGATCTTGAAACCGAACTTCTCCACCCTGGTTATCACCCAGTTACGCTACGTCATTACCGAGGCCTATTGGGTTATAATATCGCCAAGAAATTCATACTAGCCAAAGCATTGCGAGAAGGATTTCGATCTTTTAGGGCTAGCAAGCAATCAAAAAAAGGACACTTAACCAAATCCAGCGGTCAGAAACATGCTCAATGCGGCACTAATGTATAATGCGGTTGTTACAAAGTACGAAGTACGCACAATTCTCATGAGCGACGAAATATACCTGAAGAGGGACAGCTCGCGGCCACTGGTTGATGTCTCTAGCAAGTTAATGTTCGTTTTTACCGGATTGCAGTTACGAACAGAGAAACAGTTTTTCGTGAAGAGCGTGATTCTAGATTACCTTATGCGGACCTGTTAACTTTTGGCCTGATTTGACAGGCTGCTTCTACAGCGGTAAATTACAACAGTGGTATCGAGACAAAGGATTCGATTTCTTCGAAAAAAAAAAAAAAACGTCAATACCCTCAATTCCGCCCAATCACCTAATATTAGATAATTTTTGAGAAGAAAAGTGGAAAGGTAACTCCATATGCAACTCATCACGAAGGAATGAAATGGCCACTCAGGTTAACCAACAGAGTGTTTACATTATCGCGAGGATGACTTAAAACTCTGGGATTCGAATGATGAGTTGACAATCTGGAAGGAGCGTCTAACTCAGTTCCAGCTGTTGTCCGACAACAGCTAAGTGAGCAGGTGCGACGCGATCATCTCATTTACTTCGCGCCTTCAAGAAAATGGTCATACGTAGTACCTATCTCCAGCATAGCTTCCCATATCGGTATATCCGAAGATCACCACAACAAACTGAAACACAAATCGATCCCATTTTGATTGACGGAAGACATCTGTCGGATATTATCGAACCGAACCTATCGTGACGCAAACGTCGATTCTGACCACTATCTCATGATGGTCAAACTGCGCCAAATACTTTCGATTGTCAACAACATCCGCACCATCCCCCGCCACGGAATGATCTGGAGCGACTTGAACTCCCCGAAGTCGCTACTGAGTACCCCCAAAGCATTAGGGCCGCGTTGCCGGATGCTTCTCTGAAGGACTGCTGAAGTACTGTGAAAGTAACCAGTAAGCAGCGGAAGGTGCTGTTGGATTCATCGAGAGAAATCTACGTAACGGCTGGTTAGACGAGGAGTGTCAAACGATTCTAGACGAGAAAAATGCAGCGCAGGAATTGATTCTGCAGGAAACGACCCGTCATTACGTGAGTTGATACAAACAGAAACAAAGACAGCAGACCCTTTTTTTCGGGACAAAAAGTGCCACCTGGAAGAGCTGGGGTGTGAAGAAATGGAGCAGCTGAATCATTCTCAAGAAACACGTAGATTGTGCAAAAAACTAAACGCATCCCGCGCGGGCTTAGTGCCGCGAGCTGTGATGTGTCGGGATAAAGATGAAGGAATCTTGACGGAATAACGTGAGGTGATCGACAGGTGGAAGCAGCACTACAATGAACACCTGAAAGGCGCAGACGCAGAGGACCAAGACGGTAGGAGAAACTACTTCATCAGCACAGCTGCTGAGGGAGACATATCGCCCCCACGCACAGTGGTCGGAAGCCGGAAAAAACCTCGATTTTTCATGTCAATATTTTTGATGTTTTGCATTTTTCCGAAGATTCTCAAAGTGTAAATGACCTTTTCCTAAAGTTTCACGACAATCGGTTGAGATATCAATTTTTAATCGCACTTTGAATGTTGCTATATCAGGCAATTTCGATGATTTTCCTGTTTGAAATCACAATTTTTAGCTCAACTTCAAACACCTGAAATTTCCTCAGTTTTGATCCGATTTTGATTCAACAAGTTTCATTTTGAAGGGAAATTTGTGTACTTTTTGGATTATTTTCAAGACTTTCCAAAAATATAACCAATTTCTCAATCGAGGTAAAACATATTGCAGGGAAGCTAAAAAATCATGTATTTCTAATTTCATTCCTACCGTACAATCTTGTAAAACAGTTTAGATTTTTGGGTCCCGTTTTGCACATCGTTGCTCATAGGGAGATATTTTGAAAATAAAACTATGGAGACGTATGGTAGTCAGTTGTGAAATATTCAATTTCGTATATTTAAACAACATGATTGAATGGGAAGTATACATGAAGTTTTTTCCGGTAGTTTCAAGCATTTTCATATAAACTTTTAAACCGCTTTCAGTACTGCAAGATGTATAAAAAGAGAATCAGTTAAATTAATGAGAAAAAAACATATCGTCTTTTATATTTTCAATGACGTTGAAATTAACTACGATACCATCTCATAATTTTCTTCAAAAGACCTCTAACTTGTCGCAGAAAGATCTTGAATTGGTCAAACGGCCTAGAAGCTAAAAAATTTTCGAAATAAAGTAAATTGAATTATGATGATTCTTGCATCACCCTAATTCAGAAAGGAGTACTCTAAGAACCAAACAAAAAAATGCGATTCTAAAGTTTTTCGATGAAGAACAAGTGTGGGAACCACCCTAATATTCATCTGAGCACCTATATTCTTCCCGTCGCTATTATTTTGCTCTTCTGATCGCTCTTAAGTTCCGACTACTCGACCTAATTAATAGGTAAAATAAAACTACTTTTACTTGAAAAAAGTTAATTTTGACAGTAAATTGAACAAATAAGAGCAATGAGATGAATGTAGGTGTTGAGATGAATATAAAGGCATTTCTCCTATCAAAATTTTAAGCGAGATTGAAGCAAAAACAAAAACCTGATCATGAGAAAGGTCTAACGGCACTTTAGGCACTTCACCACTCCAAAATTGTAATAATATGTAATTTCCAATCATATAAAAAAGACTTTTAGGTTTTTTTCCGACTTTTGTATAGAGACCTGCCACTGTGCCACGGTGAGTGAAGTTAAGGATGCTATCAAGCAGCCCAAGGGCAACAAATCAGTTGAGAAGGATGGCATCACAGCGGAGCTTACCAAGCTGGCCCCTGTTTGCATCAGCTCAGCTAGTCAGGATCTGGGATACAGAACAGCTACCGGAGAAGTGGAAGAAGGGAGTAATATACCCAATATTTGTATAATTTAGATAATTTAGAATTTGAGAACTACCGAGCGATTACGATTCTCAACGCAGCCAGATCACCTCTCGTCTCTCGCCGCTAGCACGAAGGTTTGCGGGAACTTATCGAGCCGTTTTTGTGGATGGGCGATCGACAACGGACCGAATCTTTACGCTGCAGCAGATCATCCAGTGTCGCGAATAACAAGTCCCCACGCATCCCTGCGATACTATCAAGACTGATTAAGGCCACGACGGATGATGTGCAGTGCAGTGTAAAGATTTCGGATGCAGTATCAAGCCCGTTTGAAATATGCAAGGGACTTGCACAAAGCGACGATCTTTCCTGCCTTCTGTTCAACATTGCGCTTAAAGATGTTAAACGAAGACCAAGTATCTGTTAGCAGGGGGAACCGAGCGCGAGAAGGCTCGCATAGGCAGTAGCGTAGTGATCTATGGAAATGAGTTCGAAGTGGTTGACGAATTTGTGTATCACGGATCATTGGTAACGTCAGACAACGGCTGCAGCAGAGAAATTCGCAGACGAATTGTAACTGGAAGTCGTCCCTACAACGGACTTCACAATACGTTGAGGTCCGGCAAACTTCGCCCCCGTACCAACCCAGGTAACAAAACTGGTTTTATCAAAGTTTTATAGCGCTGTTTTGGCTGTATTAAGCGCTATAAAACTTTCATAAAACCAATATTGTTACTAGGGAAGTGCACCATGTACAAGACGCTCATAAGACCGGTAGTCCTCTACGGGTACGAGACATGGACAATGCTTGAGAAGTCCTCCAAGCACTAGCCGTTTTTGAACGACGTGTGCCTTGGACCATCATCGGAGGTATATGTGAGGATGGCGTATGGAGGCGGAAAATGAACCACAAGCTAATGCACCTCTACGACGAGCCCGGTATCCAGAAAGTCGCTAAGGCTGGAAGGGTACAATGGGCGGGACAAGTTGTAAGAATCCGACAACACCTGCAAAAATGCAACGAGCTAGATGGTTGGATCAAGTGGAGCAAGAGCGCGGAAATGCAGGACGCTCAAGAAACTGGAGACAAGCTGCCATGGACCGGGTGCGTTAGCGTAATATTGTGACGCGGGTGAAATCCTGAGAGATGTTTCAGCAGGAAAGTAAGTAAGTACATTTCATGTTTTGTTTCCATCGTCTCCTTTTGTTTTTTGATAGCTTAAAAAAATAAAAATATTTCCAAATCTATTAAATCCACTAAGTAAATTGAAAATTGATTTCAAAAAGTTCCAAACCGGTTTTCATCGTGGTGGATAACATCCGAACTTTGGATGATGTATGAAAATTCATCAATCTCACTGAGTGAGTTGACTGTGATATTTTAGTTGATTTTGAGGTTTAATTGGATTCTGTTTTTTTTTTTTGGTTGATTCATCTGACAACATTGACATTATCTATTTGAATATAATACCATAAATCTAAAACTAAATGTGTTGCAGCTTCATAGACCTTGATATTTTCTACCGAAAGCGCGCGAGGAAACATTTCCAAAGTCAAATAAATCATTGACCAGTGTACGGATTCATGATGCCAGTGGTTCATAAAAGCCGTACAACGACCAATAAAAATTAGTTGTCAGTAAATTTGAGGAACGGAGCAATCTACTTGAAGTTCAAATATCAATGTAAGATAGCAAAATCGGGTCATCGAGTTCATTGTTTTGAAACTTGGCTGCAAAAGTGGCGCGCTGAATCCTCTGACGTCTCACCAGTGAAACCGGTTCTCGTACCGAAGAAAATTATTAGGTGTACTCCAGGCTAGATGTCTCAGAGCGATACGAACGAATCTTCGTTGAACGCGTTCTGTTCTATCTTTCTAGCCCAGGTCATACGGATTCCAGATGATGCAGGCATTTTCCGGGATTGGTCGAACTAGTGTACAGTATAATGCTTTCAAACAGCGTGAAATCTCGGGTGATTTTTGTGATGAAACCAAGTTGTGGAACGTGAGCTTGTGATCCAATAGACTCCACGATCGTTGATCTGATCAACACGTTCGAGGATAGATCCATTTATCTGGTAATCGAAAGAAACGGGCACCTTACAACGATGGAATGTTATAACCAAACATTTAGCGTTGCTTATTGTTAGCTTGTTTTTGTTACACCAGTCAGCGAAGATGTCCAACAGTGCTTGCAGACGCTGGTAATCCTGGATAGATATCACAACATGGTAGATCTTCAGATCGTCGACATATGCCAAAACGCATCCGACATTCAGCAGAATGGCAATGTCGTTAAAGCACGACGCAAACAGCAAAGGACCCAAATTACTACCTTGAGGGACTCCGGAAGTTTTGCTATATGTATGTAATTCAGCTTAAGACGCAAAGTGCGGCCTGAAAGATACAAGCTTAGTCATAAGGTCAGTCTCTCAGACACACCAAGTTTAGTGAGCTTATGCAATAGTATCTACCGTGTGTGCAGAAACACCATCGGGACCAGGAGCAATTTAAAAGCACGTTTATTGAAAGGTGTTCGTTGCTTGCCAGGCAGTCTCAAATAGCATCAAAAAGATCAATTAGATTTCTTGTTCAGGAAAGCAGTAAACAAGCTCTAGTACCCACCCAAGGTAATGACCCAGTGGATTAGCTTGTTTCAAGTTCATGAATTCAAATCCATCGATCACAGCAGTGTTAGCAGCAGGACATACTGTACTCCATACTCCACATTGAGCCAAGGAATTTTCGGCTAGTTGTAAACATCGCAAATAAGAACTCTTTCGTATAGGGACCCTTTGACAAATAATTCACGCATTGACAGGATATGCTAGTAAATAACCTGACAATCTTGTTTCTATTAAGAGGGATGTAGACTGAAGCAACCAAAAACTTCGTGCCTTTAATAACAGCAGAAATACAGATTTGTACAAAACAACTACTATGGCTTAAATTTACCACCGAACTACAGAACATTTGAGCAACAGCAACTACCAAAACTGCTTTTGTTGCTGTTACTTGTGCTACGATCACATCGATATACGAAGCGGGTTGAAATAGTTGAAAGGATCGATATAGCCATCTGAACCGGTCTCTGCTAGCATAATTACATCATCACTGCATTTACTAGAAGCAAGGAACAGATTGTCTACTTTAGTCCTCAAACCTCGTACGTTCTGGTAGTACGCGCGAATACCATTCGCGTCAATGTCGTGTGTAGTGAGTTCCGGTGACAGCTCTGGCAGAAACTATCGGAAGCCCGACGAATACGTTGGCTAGAACGATCAGGGACTCTGCTGATAATCGGTTCATCGGAGCTATAACGTATGATGGATAGTGGAAAATAGCAACTTCTTGATGTGATTTTCAACATACGTGTATTTGGACTCATTACAAAAAAAAACGGACTAATTTTACAGAGTTTCAATGTTGCGTCTGTCATTTAGTTTTGCTTGCAATTCAGTGAGTAATTATTTATGCAGGAGAAGGTTCCGTTATATTTTTCTGTCTACGAGCTTCTGTTTCTTCTTAACTATTTCTTCTTTTGTTTTCCAGCTTGAAGCTTGCTATACTCGATTGTAGTAAAATATACCAGATAGGGTCGATGGATTACAACTCTAGAGTAGTCTATGGTGCTCTTCATCAACGGAAGCAGAGAACGCGCCATACAATTAATGATATCCGCAGTAGGGACGCCCTCGCGAGAAATCTACGCAAACGAATACAAAACGGTAAAATAAATAATAAAGGAAAATCAGTTTGTATTTGTGACAAATAAAGCTTTGTTATTTGGTTGATTTCTACACAATTCTGTTAAAATAAATTAAAGTCGATATTATAGCAAAACGCCGCATGGTGGGCAGATCGCGCGGTGTATGCTTGGTACATTGGATTCACTTATGACATACACTCTCAGAATAGAGTACGTGGATCCGAAGTGCGTCCCTAGAGTGATATCGGTATCTACCGCTGATTTGTTCAATATCATTTGCTTGATTATTTATATGTATTGTATATTATACGTAGAGACAAACATTACTAAATCTTTTTTTCTTCAGTCCATTATATTCCCGTTTTCGCGCCAACCGTTTCAGAGCGCCAGGCCGAATCAAACAGCGGCAAAGTGCTAATGTACTTGCGTACGCGGCGCATAACCATAAGCGTCTATCAATGTATGCGTGTCAGTAAAGGTTGAGTGCTTCCGGATCTACGGAACTCTCTGTCTATTCACTATCGTCGGTGTCACCTTCGAATCCGTCGTCGAGTGGGTAGATCCTAATCACCAATTATAACACTTTGGGCTTCACTTTACCGCTGCCGCTTCCACCTTGCAAGAGCATCTGGGGTGGGGCAGTTGAGTTCTGCAGGTTATTTATAATTTTAAGCCGCTTGTTCGATAGGGACGTTAGCGAGGAAGCGGGTCGCTTTAGGCTGGATGACGCTGCTGTGTCAAGAACATGTTGATTAGTGCTGTGGTGCTGCTGCTGCTGCCGTTGCATTGAACTAATAAGATTCTTAAAGTAAGCGTTACTTAGCAAACAAGAAGTCTTTTCCGATGGTTTCTTAATCGAACCCTGTGGCAGTATCAGTCGTCTTTGACCACGATTAATCTGGCCAGGGCGAGTGCCCACCGGTGAGCTAGAAAGTCCAATCCCACCGTTGGAATCTTTGCTTTTGCCTAGTCCTGTGATTGGTGACAGTAAATGGTCTCCGGAACGGGCGCTCGAACTGTTAAAGTTAAGCGCACTGCGAGGACCACCAATCGGGGACAGCTGTGAGTTGAGCGATTTGGACAAATTGTTCGATTCGTTGACAAGATTTTTACGAATGTTGAGCAACTTTCGGTTCATAACATAGCCCCCACCTAATCTGCGCAACTGAAAATTGTTAACGTGTAGCGGTTTTGGCAGGTTACTGTACCACATTTTGACGCCACGAAACTCATCGATTTGAGCGTGGTACATAACACTGTTCATTTGTTGTTGCTGCTGGCGCTCCTTGATGAAGTCAGTGTCTACCGTTCGTAGCAGATTTATCTTGGAAATGTCTACAGGAGTGTTCACGGTTAGCAGTTCAAGTTCAGACTTTAGTGCAACATTCTCTATGAAATGCTGATCCACTAGGGACTGCGAGATTGTCGATAGTTGGGTCGGCGTCAGGATTATAGAGTCGGCCAGATCGGCTTGCAACTGTGGTAGTACGAGTGGATTTGCGGCAGCCGGCAGTAGGTTGATTGTTGGCACGATATCGTCAATACTTTCCGCTAAATCCGTCGTTAGCGCTTGACCAGCCGCGAGTTGTTCAGCGTTGTGCAGGTTTTGTGCTAGCGTTTGAATGGTGTAATTTATTTGATCGTTATAGTTTGAGATCAAAGCATGTTCGCTTAGCTCCTGACCTGTGGAAGCAGTTATGTATTGGTTGGGATCATGGATTTCAGTTCCATCCACCGTTGTTTGAACCAACGGAAGTTGATTGATTAGCTCAGCTGGGATAAACTGTTCAGCTCTTGTCAGTTCGCTATCCCCGGTGGAACCGTTCGCAGCAAGAATTTGCCCAGTTTGCATCGTCACGGTCGCCCCCTCATTCAAGGCAGCCGTGGTAGAGGTAATAGCGCTAGGATCATCGCTTCCGGCATTGACATTAACCATGTTACTTCCAGAAATATTCATCGAGGATATCACAGATAGGGGGACTGTTACGGTTAATTGTTGCTCCTGCATAAGATTAGCCGCAAACTGTTGAATAGATTCTTCTGGCGTTTCGTTTTGATTGGTGGGATGCAATGTACCGGAGACAGACAGTTTGAGAAGATTCGTGTTCTCTACCATGTCCGAGAGAATAGTGTCGGGATTTTCTTCAACAAAATGATGCGTGAGAAGCTCTGCAGCGACAGGCATAGTCAACGGCTGCTCCCGTTGTGATTTGCTAGCTCGCAAAAGAGCAATGTTTTTCTGTGAAGTCTGATCTACATTTGCATTTGACGCTGTCGATGTGTCTTGCTGGTAAACTGCTGCTTTCAAATGAGTAGACGAACGCTGCTTATGCCTTGATCGGTCATTTTTGAATTCCGCTGACTTCGCAACTGTCGACGACGGTGAAGATATTAGGCTAGAGTTGCTGGCAGCTTTGAGACAGCCAGGGGTGGAAGGTGCACTCTCGTTGCGGGGACTAGATTTCTCAGGGGTGAAGGAAAGATGCTCTGATATAGTTTCAATTCCAACGGCAGCCAAAGCACTTCGAGCGCGTCCATCGGCATCGAAACCTGACGATGAGTTGCTGGATGATTCCACATCGATGTAACTCTGAGGAAGATGAATGAAAAAAAAATCAGCTTGTAAAAAGTACTGAACTATTGAACTATAATTAATATCATCACGATTACGTACCTCACATTGGCCTAGCGATGCGGATTTTTGTTCTGACAGAAGTTTGTCGAAGCTCTTGCTTCTCCCTGGTACGGCCCGCCGCAACGAAACCGAATGGGATTTGCAGTTGAGTGTCCTCGTGCAGCGTCTTTTACCATCGCTGGAAGTTACACCACAGTGCCTGTCCGGATCATACTCCCTTCGGTGTTCACTTTTCCGGTCACTGCTGGAAGACTGCAGTTTACTGCTGGTAGGAATAGAAGTACTGCTGCTGCTACTACTACTACTGCTGCTGCTGCTACTACCGCCATTGCCACTGGTCGTACTGAATGACGACGACGATGATGAGGATGATGATGAGGACGAGGAGGACGACGATGAAGATGAAGCGGATGATGCGAGCTTGGAGCTGCTCCGCTTCCCCCCCTTTCCCAACGGTGAGGGATTGTTGTGGATGTTGAGGGATGATGTGCTGTCACTGCTGACACCGGATGAGGTAGAAGATAAGGAGCCTTTTTTGTCTAGAAGGCCACTGAGAGTGGCTGTATGAGAGGAAACAGATTCGTGCTTTTGATGGTCCCGAGAGCTCGGAACCATGCTGCTAGTAGCATCAGTCGGTGGATTAGTCTCGTGTATGGACGTTTTCGAACTGCTACCACTGGAACTACCGGGTTTTCCATTGTGGTGGGAGGAACTGTGAAAGGAAGATACGCTTTTGCCGTTTTTCCCTTTAATTTTGGAGCTTAGGCTACTGCTACGAGCCTTCAACGGAGTATTATCCAGATCGTCGTGTTTGGAGATGCTGTTGGACTGATGCACCTTTTCTGTCCGGTTGGAGTCACTGCAGTTGCTACTACTTCTCGGCGGGGTTTCACCGTAAGAGTGATGATCTCGACTACTGTGCGATGCCGACGATGATAAACTTTTCGAGGCATGGCTGTAGTAGGAATGGTGTCGATTACTCATGTGTTTCTGGAGGCCTTGAGGTTTGACCACACTGCCACACATATCACAGATTACGGCATAAAACGGATCTGTCTCCGGGCACAAACCGTAGAGACCCATATCAGCCTTGTCCAATCGCATAACGCTGCCCTTATGACGATTGCGTATTCCGCTTCTAGAAGCATTGCTAAAGTTGCTCGCAGCCAGCGACAGTGTCGATGTGGCAAACGCTGACGAGTAATATTTATTAGAGCTCTTATGGTGGCCACCGTGGCTTTTGGAGGACTTGCGATGCTCACTGGTGAACTCACTGATTGGGACGTCCTCATCATCAGCTGCGGAATCGCCAAAATAAAATGGTTAATGTTTAAAGGTAAAAAAAAACAAATTTTCAATTTTACGAACTAATTTCATTTTTGTCATATGACTTACATTTTAAGTTTTAGTAAAGCGGGCAATGTATGCAGTTTGCGAGGATGCGAAAATAAACGGGAATAGAAGGTGTGACTTTTAGGCTTAGAAAAAATTTTCCCTCGTCCAGGCGGGACACGAACCCGCAATCTCCGTTGTCTCCGGCAAGGTGTTTTGGCCAATTAAACTACTGGGAAAGGTATAAATAGTTCTAAACCAAAGTCGAATCACCCTCTACTATTGTGTTCCCGTATCTCAGCACGCCAACGATGAACTGCACACACTGCCCAGTTTGAGTTTATTTTTTATAACTGAGAGAGTGATCTCTTCACGCACACAGTGTATAATGACTTATTATATCTACAGCGGCGCAAGCGATGAGACACCTCAGTCGGTGGCTAGACTCCGAACGCGTATCACGGAAGCTTTACTAAAACTTAAAATTTTCAATGTTATGTTATCATAAAATTATGGAACAGAGAAAAAACTCTCCTATTTTTTTATTATTTTCTGATTCTACTGACATTTTTTGGAGGATTGATTTATCACAGAGGAACCATGAGGCAACATTACTCACAATCCAATCCGGTTAATTTACTCGCGAGTTCAGAAAATGCTCTCCACTTCTGTCCCTTAAGTTTGGCTAGGCTGACACTGTTGTCCCGGTTACTCATTATGCTTTCTCAGTCGTTGATCGGTTGTGAAAAACGTTCACGGAGCGTCCACTAGCCGTCGTTATTTATAGGTCACAAATAATGCAGGTTTTGTCGTAACGTTCAACTTGTGAGTTCTTTCTGGTAGAAAAAAATAGAAGCAATAAGGAATTACTTTACGAACTAATTTCAATTTTTTTGTCTTATGACTACATTTTAAGTTTTGCAAAGTAGACAGTGTATATAACTTCTGGAATACGAATATGAACGAGAACTGAAGAATGTGATTGAGGCTTAAAAAATACCTCATCTAGACGGGACTCGAATCCACAATCTCCCTGTCTACGACATGGTGTTTTATCTAAGTAAACTACTGGGAAGCTGTACCCATCTAAGACTTCCTCTTAATGTGACTCTAAATCTTTTTATTTTTATTTGTTTACATGTTTCTCTTGATGATACATGTTATTCAAATTGAAATAGTCTGTTAATAAAAATCCAACATCCAACAGGATGAATGTTGGACAGTGTCCCATGGGGAAGCCATGTTGGATACCTGATCTTGAAAATCTCGCCCCCGTGGCTTCAATGCTTGTACAGGTATATTGAGTTTAATTCTAGAATCAAGTTTCTCGTTCGGTCTCCACTACTTTGTAAGAAGTTTCAAATTTGTGTTAATTTCCTACCTAACCATTGTTGTTCGTTATAGGGTATCAAACGTCTTCGGCAGTGGTTTTCTTCGGCAGCTTTTCTGCAGCAACCTTATGCAAAAACCTACCGAAGAAAACTACTGACGAATACGTTCGATACCCTAATTTGTTCATTTGAAAAAATTTCATTTACGAAGCTATGCCCAAGCCAATTCTTGTAGTTGATTTATATAAAGCAAAATATTCTTGAAAAGGTTTCGAAACTTTTTATTGTTCTACGATAAAAACCTTCAGGTTATTAAACGATCGTTTTTACCTCGGAACGCTATGCCTTCATAAACCTATTCGATTGATGAATTCGAACAATGAAACATTATGACGTTTATTATTGTTATTACATAATATGCCATAAAATTGTTTTATTATTACAAATGCCATCATCTAATCGTTGGTTTCAGACAAGACAAAAATGCATTTAGTGATGCGGTTTGCGCTTTAAAATAAATGATTAAATGCTCCTCCTCGTCAAATTGAAAACAAAATGGTTTCGAAATGAGACAAACTCTACTTTCAGGCGAAAAATAAACCTTTTTTTCTGTTTTCCTCTCACCCAAACGAAAATACTGTGAGGCAGATTTCAACATTTTTAACCCGTAAAGACCCGGGACGGAACTTCTCGAGGTTGTTTGGTCACGAGGATAAATCGTTCACCGTCTTTGGATTCAGAAGACATTACTCTAAAAAAATAATGCTCAAACATCGAAGAGCTAAGTTGAAACCTACCGTAGGAGACTGGAATAATCAAGTTTCCATGAAAAAAACGTACTTTAGTGAGTGTAACCTCGTTTTTCTCAGAATCTGTGCATGACAAAAATAAATATTTCATCGCATATGGGTTTAGAAATTCTGATTCTAAAAATGTAGAGCTATAACTTTAAAGAACAATTATGTTATTTGAATTTCGTTGAAAATACGTAGTTGTGGGATTTTGTACTGAAATAATCTGGAAACTTTCAAACTTGCTCTTATTTAGCATATTTCGTCTACCTGATATGATTCGATACATAGATCAATTCATACGTATAAAAATTTTCAGCGTTTGCTCGATCTGTTTGAAAAATATGAAAAATAGTAAGAGGGTGGTATCCAAGACACGACCGCATAGTTGACGTAGGACTACAATAGTTTTATATTTCCCTTTGAGGCTCTGTTTGATTTGAGCTCGTTTTACTTTTGGTACGGTTCGATTCTGGCACACATGTGCCAAAAACGAGCGATTATGTCTAATCACATTTCTTAGTTTTCTTGATTATTTGAATCAATTTAAGCTCAACATCCTCCAAAAGAAGGGTATTTTGGTTCTTTATGTTGCCGAAGCGAATTACCGGAATCGGTAAAACGGTTCCTGGAATATGCACATGTGCCGGTAATATAATGATCATGATCTAAGCAGTACTAAGCCTCTAATTACTGGGGGAGTAATATCAAGTATCTAGGTCGTCAGCCTCAATTCATCAAGCGCCTCAAACGACTTGGAACTAAAACTACTTCATTGGTGGAAATATTTATGAAAAAAAGTCATGAAAAGAGAACCGTTTATTTTTGGCATGGTTCAATCTTGGCAAAAGGAAAATTCTGCCGTGTCGTGTTTAGCAAAATCGAACGAGGTCTGTATTTTGATTATTTATTTGCAGCACTCTATTTTAGAAGAAAAAATATTCTCTTTATAATTGAGTCAATTTTCAATTTTCTTCAATACGCGAAAATGCAAGCTTCCATACAGACCTAAATTGAGTACGATTTAGTAGAAATTAAGCAACATTCATTTGTCTTGTGAACGATGGCTCACTCTCCGATCACCAAGCGGCAAAGATGTCACATAATAAAATTTTTCTGCAGTTATAAGTTCGTGGAACAAATAACGATAAAGAATTACAGTTTTCAAACAAAAAGGAATATTCACAGAAAATTAAAAATGGACATTAGAACAACAGAGTGTAGAGTTCAAACATAAACAAAATGGCGCAGTGTATTTTGCGGCACCCGAATAATCATATTGAATTCTGATATTTGCTACTATACGAAACAAGAAGAAGAAGACAATTCAAACGGCAGTTCGATTGTCTTCCAGATCGCAAAACGATACCTACGCGTTAACCCAAAACGCCCCACTGTGTGTCGACAGCGGCAATTTAGTCTTCACTTGGCTTGGCTGCATACAAATGAATATCGAGTTCTACTGCACTGATAGACGACGAGTGACCAGCGCTTTATTCATACATTTCTCGGTGCAGTACTGTTGCCTGTTCCAGCATGCTTTCTTTCAGAACATCAGTTTTAATAACATTCTAACCGCAGAACGTAAAACTGTCTGATATTGGAGGTGGTTCTTTTTTCGAAAAGCTTCACCTTCAAGACTTCAAAATAGTCTAGGCTCATGAAAGCGAAAATTAGTTGACCTATTGGGACGGGGAGATTCTGTCAATTTTTTCTTGCCACTGCTGTACAGGTGCCTGCTGTGATAAGGCAGTGGGTGTCTACTCACGAAGTCTGTGCCAGGCGTGCTCGCATGTGATTGGTACATTGTTCGTGAAAATTCGATCTTGAAACTTTTGTGAAATTTTCACTGTTTAACAATGAAATGATAATGATAACTGAGGAATCACAAAATTGTCCATTATTTTATCATTCCAACGACATATTGATTATTGTAATCCATCATGTGGTTATATCATTATTACCGTTTGAAATCTTTCATTCCAACGTTACACCTTGGTTTTAGTTTCCGCAGTATGTATCTCGATATAGTGCGGTTAGACGTAGTCCTACGTCATAAAAACAAAAACAGACATACAGTCAGTTTTTTTACGCGGGGGATACGTACCTCGTAAAAAAAACAGCTTAAAAAACGCATTAATTCGAAAATCCGCGTAATTCAAAAATCTGCGTAAAAAAACCACGGTAATTTAAAAATCCGCGTAAAGTAGTCCAGCAAGAGGGGCTTTAGAAAAAACCCGAGACGCTCTAGAACCAGTATTTAAAATTGTCCTCTTTGACTGTCATTCCGGATCTTTCGGAGAGCGGAGGGTATTTTTTGGACTAAGTCTTTTACTAGATAAACACTTAAACGTTTCTGGTTCTAAACCCACGTTAATTCGAAAATATTTTTTGAATTAGCGCGGTATCGCGTAAAAAAAACGTGTTAATTAAAAAATCCGCGTGAAAAAACCTCGTAAAAAAATCCACGTATGAAAAAACCGCGTTAAAAAACCTGACTGTATTTGCGTCTCACGAAAAAGGATTGGAGTCCAGAGGGATGGTACCTTTCTTAAACTTAGAGCAGCTATTTCCCTTGAATAATATTCCAAGTTTTCTCAAATCGGCCGAAGCAGTGCTGAAAACGACCAATCAAAAGAAATGTTCCGTCCCGGCTCATAACGGGTAAATAGTTTGTAAGACTTTGTACCAGTGGCGTAGCCAGAAATTCTTTCTGGTTGGGAGTTTGATGAAAAATGTGGACTTTTAAGGCCCAAGCACAATGAATACGTTTGCGTTGCGTTAACGTTAATTTGACAGAAATGTATGGGCTAACTGTCAAATTGCCGCAAACGCAGCCGCAACGTATCAATTGTGTTTAGGCCTTTAGAATATTGAAGTGAGAAGTTTGAGTCCGTATCCGTATCTACTTACTTACTTTACTGCCGCTCCAAGCATAACTGTCCCATATTCTATGCAAACCTTATGGACGCTGGGACGGTTATGCTTGGAGCGGCAGTTTACTTTGTCTAACGGACCTAACCGGTCTAGGGTCGAACGATTTAGAAATGTCTAGTTTCTTCTGTCTTGGGCAGCCATTCTCCAGTCCACGAAGTCGACGGCCACTTCCTTGTTCCCTACTGAAGATAGTTTTGGCAGCTCTCTCGTCAGGCATTCTGGCTACATGCCCAGCCCACTGAAACCTGCCCCGCTGTATTACTTTCACTATATCAGTATGTTTGTATACCTGGTACAACTCATGATTCATGCGTCTGCGTCACACTCCATCTTCCAATTTACCGCTAAGTATCGATCGCAGAACTTTACGCTCAAAAACTCCGAGCTCTCGTCGATCACCTTCCTTCAGCGTCCATGCTTCATGTCCGTAAAGGTCCACCAGGATATCAGCGTCCTATACAGCGCTAGTTTTGTGCGAGTTGGCAAACAACGGGATCTTAGCTGGTTACCTGGTTAGCTGGACCACAGAAGGCCCTGTTTGCAGCTGCAACTCGTCGTATCACTTTACCGCTCATATCATTGTGACATATTACGAGCGTACCAAGATAAACAAATTCATCATCTACTGCAAATCGTTCCCTATCTATCTCCACCTCAACACCAACACCACGGGCAGAATACCTCTCTTTGTTCTGACACGTAGCCGTAGTGAGTTTGCGGCTCCTGGGCCCTGGCACAGTTCTTCTCATCTGTCGCTCTCTGGCCCTCGGCATCGAACCAGGCATTAGGCTGTCTTCCACGTGTCGTACCTACCTACCACCCCTCTCGCAGTCGTTTCGATGGCACCGTGGATAATGCTCCCCAGCCCATTTATGTCTTCCATTCGTTCCTCCTGCTGTTCTGCGATCCGTTGATCCAGTTTTCTGGCGTATTCTGCAGCCATGCCATCAGCTTTCAGCCGCTGAATGTCGAAACGCGTCGTTTTCTCTTTGCGAGATTTTAGCACGTTAGACAACCATGCACGGATTTTATAAACGACGAGATAATGATCAGAGTCAATGTTTGGTCCTCGGAAAGACCTAACACCAGTAACATCCGAAAAGTGCCGACCGTCAATCAGTACGTGATCGATCTGGGATGGCTTCTCCATTTTAGTGCCTCCAGGAGTGTTTCCGAATATTTTAACGTGAAAAATAGGAGCTACATATGGCCACTCCCCTGGCCGCGGCAAAGTTTTTTAACCTCAGGCCGTTTTCGTTGATTGACGAGTGAAGGCTATGCCTTCTAATGAACGGACGGAAGAGTTTTCCCCCTCCCAACCTGTGCGTTTACGTCTCCGATGACGACTTTTACGTCGTGTTTTGGGTACTCGACATAGATTTGCTCAAGCTTGTCATAGACCTCATTTTGGACTTCATCGGATTTGTCGTTTGTCGGTGCGTAGGTGTTGATTGACTGTAGTTGAAGAATTTGCCCTCAATCCTTAACACACATATACGGTCATCTACGGGCCTCCACCGGATGACTCTTGTTTTCTGATTTCCCAGCACTACAAAACCGACGCCACGTTCCGCTACTTTGCCACCACTGCACAGTCGTCCAATAAGGCAAAAAGTGGAACTTAATTCCATAGCCCCTTTCAACTTCATCCTAGCTTAATAGTGTCTTCCGAGCAATTGTTTGTATGAATGACCCACATAATCGCAAATTATCAAAAAATATGAAAAGTTTACCATACTAAAAATAAAAAAATTAACTTTTTTGTGTTAAGAGATAGAAGAATAGTTAATTCAGCAAAGTTGTAGGAAATTCAAAAATATGAAACTTTGTTGAACAAATAAAAATCCTATCTCTTTACGGTACAAAGTTATAAAGTACACTACATGGAACTTATTTAAAAGTTAGTTTTCTGTACTTAACTTTTGTTAGATGCATTTTACACGAAAGTGTAGTTCGGAGGAATTGTTATGGCACACAAAACACACATTTTTGCCGAAGACCATATATCTCCAGGACTTTTCCTTACAAAGTTATATCATATTTTAGCTTATTTTTCCGATAACTTCAAGCACGTATAGGTTAAAAAGGGGCAAGTGGAATCATGATGTCAATACTTTTCCTTGAAGTTAAGCTGAAGTACTATAAACTTCTTTAAGTTCCATTTGTCCCAATCCACCCATTTTAGAGTACGGCGAGCATATGTCACAGTAGGTTTTCATATATTAAAAATACTAACTTTTTTGTGTTAAGAGATAGAGGAGTAGTTTTTCCGGCAAAGTTTTAGAACGTACAAAAATATGAAACTTTGTTGAACAAACAAAATTTCTATCTCCATTGGGAACAGAGTTACAGAATATTTCATGTAAAAGTTACTTAAAAGTTAGTTTTTTGTATTTAACTTTGGTTAGTTAGATTTTACAAGAAAAAATATGCTGAAATGTGCTATATCTTTGTAAGGATAAGTCCTGGAGATGTGTGGCCTTCAACAAAAACGTGTGTTTTGTATGCCCAAATGCTTCTTTAGAACAACGTTTTCTTGTGAAATGTAACCAACAAAAGTTAAATACAAAAAACTAACTATTAAGTAACTTTTACATGAAACACTCTGTTACTCTGTTCCCAATGAAGATAGAAATTTTGTTTGTTCAACAAAGTTTCATATTTTTGTACGTTCTAAAACTTTGCCGAATAAACCATTCCTCTATCTCCTAACACAAAAAAGTTAGTATTTTTGATATATGAAAACCTACTGTGACATATGCTCGCCGTACTCTAAAATGGGTGGATTGGGACAAATGGAACCTGAAGAAGTTTATAGTACTTCAGCTTAACTTCAAGGAAAAGTATTGACATCATGATTCCACTTGCCCCTTTTTAACCTATACGTTCTTGAAGTTATCGAAAAAATAAGCTAAAATATGATATAACTTTGTAAGGAAAAGTCCTGGAGATATATGGTCTTCGGCAAAAATGTGTGTTTTGTGTGTAACAATTCCTCCGAACTACACTTTCGTGTAAAATGCATCTAACAAAAGTTAAGTACAAAAAACTAACTTTTAAATAAGTTCCATGTAGTGTACTTTATAACTTTGTACCGAAAAGAGATAGGATTTTCATTTGTTCAACAAAGTTTCATATTTTTGAATTTTCTACAACTTTGCTGAATTAACTATTCTTCTATCTCTTAACACAAAAAAGTTAATTTTTTTATTTTTAGTATAGTAAACTTTTCATATTTTTTGACAATTTGCAATTATGCGGGTCATTCATACAAACAATTGCTCCGAAGACACTATTAAGCTAGGATGAAGTTGAAAGGCGCTATGGAATTAAGTTCCACTTTTTGCCTTATTGGACCACTGTGCACTGTAGTAGATGTGGTACTTGAAGGAACTCCCTTTCTTCGGAATTTGTCCTTTAAACCTTCTGAATCGCTGCGATTACGACTCCCTGTCGCTGTAGTTCTCGGCCAAGCAAGCCAGCTCGCGCCGGTGCATTGAGAGATCGGACGTTCCAAGTATTTAATTTCCAAGCGTTTACCTTTATCTTTTTCCGTGTTCGTAGCCTAAGTCTTTGCCGATTTATCCGTTCCGTATTTCTTATTTCGTTGTTTGTGGTTGAAAGAAAGGTTTAGGTATGCTACCTTACCAGGGTCGCGATACCTACATCCTGCTGATGGGGCTGCCAGCTTAGGTGTAGCTGGAGGGATACAGCATTCCATAATTCAGCCACAGCCGCGTACGATTCCCTTCCCGGTCAGCAGACGACCATAGATTCCGTATCTACATCGTTTTTTAATAAATTCAGATACAATTTCGAGATTCCATAATGAAATCTGACGTTCCACGCATATTTGTGCCTCTAGATACTATCCATTCAAATTCGTCTCACTAAACAGTACGAACGCTTTCCGAAGTGGCCATAGGCGGCACGCACGGATTCCCAGAATTTCTGGATAACCGCTCAAACATGTCCCACGTTGGAGATCTTGTAATCAGCAAGCTTCGACATCATGTTGGACCATACAAAAAATTTTATTGAGTTCAGATCAGGTGAACTTAACGGACACCAGCCTTGAATCAAGTTCGCTGTATGCGCTGGTGCACCGTTTTATTGGAACACGAAGAGTTTTCGAAGACACGGGGCAACATTTTTGTCCAAATCTTCCGTTTTATAACAAACAGCATTGAACCATTTCAATGTGGAATAATGATACAGATTTTAGTTCGACTCATTTTTACGAGAACGAGTCATTGCACATCCTATATTCTAAACACATAAATTTCAAATGAAATTTAATCTATTTATGGTCCATTTCAGGTTCTTTTCTTAGGTTTTTTATAGTTTGTATTTTTGGTTACGCCGCTATAGACCAGGGAACCTATTTTGATCAGCTTATGGAGCCTTCTGTGTATTGAACGCTAAATTGTAAGTTACAAAAAAGTGGATTTTTCCTTATTTTTGCAAATTTTTCGGATTAACAAATTCCAAATAAGCACTAAGTTTTAATTTACAAAAAAGGAGTGGAGGTTTTCCTAATTTTTAATATTTCAAAAAAAATTTAAGTTTAACCGTGAAGACCCGGGACGGAACTTGTTTTTTGAAAATGCTCGTTCTCAGCACTGGAATGGCCGATTTGGGAAAACTTGGAATTTTATTCAAGGGGAATAGTAGCTCTAAGTTTTGGTAAAGGTGCCATCCCTTTGGACCCCTCCCCGTTTTTGTGAGACGCAAATATGTCTGTGTTTTTTTTCTAATTTTTCAAACAGATTGAGCAAACACTGGGAATTTTCATACGTATCAATTGCTCCATGTATCAAATCATGTCAGGTGGATGAAATATAGTATGTTATAGTGAATTTCGTAGTTTTCAAATTATTTCAGTACAAAATCACAAAACTACGTATTTTTAAAAAAATTCAAACAACAAAACCGTTCTTCAAATTTTAAGCTCTACATTTTTGCGGTAAGGTCTCCTCAATCCATGCGCGATGAAATATTTATTTTAGCATGCAAACATTTTGAGAAAAACCAGTTTAAATTCACCAAAGTACGTATTTTCATGGAAACCTGATTTTCTCAGTCTCCCACGGTAGGTTTCAACTTAGTTCTTCAATTTTCAAGCTCTATATTTTTAGAGTAACGTCTCTTGAATACAAAGATGGTGAAAGATTTTTTCTAGCATGCACAGATTTGTAGAAAAATAAAGTTTTCATAAAAACTCGTACTGTAGTGAATTCAAATTCGTTTTTCTCTAAATCTGTGCATGCTAGAATGAGTCTTTCACCATCTTTGGATACTCACTTGCTAACTTGCTAAGCACCCATTATTCATTTTAAAACTAGGTTGGGAAATTTTCTACTTTTTATGAAAATTCGACTTTTTGCTGGTTATTTGCAGTTTTTCATGGATTTACTGAAATGAGTGATCAATATAACACAATTTCCTTGTAGTAAAAACAATTTTTTTCATGGTTCATATTTCACTAGACAGTGTTCTTCAGAGCGTCTTGAGTAGAAACATATGTTTTTATTTTTGGATTATTTTATTTTTGAAATAAACCCTAGTGCCAAAGTTTGAGATGCCTAAAAAACATAAAAACGATCTACAAAACCACACAAATCATTGTATTGTTTATTGGGCATCTTAAACTTGATTTTCCATTGAAATGGTTCATTTTTGAGGGTCATAAAAGCAAAACTTTGTGTACTTTGAGGTACCCTCAAATCATGTCCGAATGAGCTCAAGATTCAATTATGTAATTCATTCCATACATGTCATTGTCACCTTAACGCATATATCTGAAGACTGTAAAGGCAACCAAATTCATTCTTCAAATAGAACAACGAGAACGTATTTCAAGGACGCACTTGTTTTATCATATCTTTGCAGGAATATTGCACAAGGAATTTAATCCGACACATGATTGGGAACGGTAAATGTTGACACTATAATATAAACATCTAATTTTGACAAAAGCTCTGATACAGTGGAAAAGATTCTACCTGAATTTATTTTACCCTGTACTAATTAGTTTAATGAAATAACCCTATTGTGACTGAATGGAATGTCTCAAATTCTGTTTTATTCTGGGCGAAGCTTTGCAAGAATGGGTCAACTAGACAGATTTTAGTTCGTATAACTTTATGATGAGAGTAATTGAACCAAGAATGCCTTAACCATAATTTTATTGAAATGGGTTTAGAATACCCTTGCAGCTGATAATAAATTTAAAAATTTTGCTTGGGAAGGGTAGGTAATCTTATTGTTGCATGAATTCATTGCAATATACTGGAAAAATACAGCATAAATAGTTTATAACCTTGTCAATTGGTTGTTCGAGATGAGCGTTCTAGTTTTTATAACACGCTTCTTCACTTTCACTGCATATGAAGCAGCCTTATCTACTAGCGGCTCTTATAAAGTTCATTGGATAATAAAATATCATTATTACTATTATCAGAAAAAGTAAAACAAACGAAACGCAAAAACTCAATTCAAGCTCATCGCTGTAACAAAAAAATCTATAACCTCATATCGGTTAAGCAATATTGAGAATAAAAATCGAAAAAACTATCCTCAGATTGTTGAGAAATGATCAAACAAGATTTTTTTCACTATGAGGTTCACCTTATATTATGTACTATAAATGTGTAATAATTCGAAAAACAAAATCCTTGGTAATAATTGTTCTAGAACTACGTCTTCAACTTTCTGCGGTGGTGTAACGGAGACGCATCTAACCGGAGATTAGAAGTTGTGGGTTCGAGTCTCACCTGCTGACTATATATTTCGTAGTTTCCACTATCATATTTTTTGAGTAATTCCCTTTTCTATCTTCATCGCTAAATTTACTCTTTGAACCGATAATTTGTTCTATTTTTCTTTGCAATTTTTCTCCGCCGTTTTGGTGCTTTTTTCCGATTAGCGAATCCAAAACGCTCATTCATTAGATTTTCTATCATTTTTCTTGATTTTTTGTACTTGAAGGACACATAAACGAGTAATGCCCGAACTGTGGTTAGTGTTTCCGATATTACTCGATAACAAAAAAGTCCAACCTGAAAATGTTCCTACTGAATAACAAAAAATGTACGATTGCAAATTTTCCTAATTCTTGAGATTTTTTTTCTGATTTTCTGCAGATTTTCGGTTATCAATGTTACTTGTGCCGGTGTCTTTGTTGTTACTAGCACGAAAAAGTTCGTTTTTAATGATACTTTTCTCACTGGAAGCGTACAGCTTGTTGTAAATAATTTGTGAAAAGAAGGGTAGGTTTTATGCCTTTGAAAAAAGTATATTAGAAGAAAACATCTTAAAAATAGGGGCTCACTACCATTTAAAATCGCTGCTAGTAACCCAGTACCTTTTTTGCATTTTGCATTTTTAAACTGTTATTGATCACGTATAATTTGGATTACTGCATACTACTTTAGGTTTTAAATATATGTTGAGCAAACTTTCCACCTGTTAATAGGGTTTACTATCATACACATTGACATCACATTGTACACATATAAGTATTTTCTAATTAAAAGGTTGAACTCTGCAGTCGTTTTAAAATCGGATTGTTTCATAACAAAACTAGTCATGAGAGGTGAGAGCCACAACCGATCACAATGGAAACCTACATTACTGCCTACCGTAAGACAATATGCCCTACAAAGTCGCGATTGCTTGCGTATCTCTCACGGCATATTGCGACACTACTATCTCTGTCTACGAATGTTTGTCATTAGTGATATGAAAGCGTTGATTATTTATGATTCACTCGTATATCGATGCATGCCATCGAGTCGACATAACAAAAGTTTCACATATTACAGCTCTCATTTTTTCGGACAATATTCCGCATATCGGTCACTATCCTTTGCAGGTGATAATTGAATTACTTAGAAGTAGCAAAACCATACTTGTACATAGCAGTTTCAGCCAGACTACGATAAATTTAAACTGATCTCAAATAGATGCAGTGTTCTTTTCTTTAATTTGATGAAGCATTTTCAAGGTTTCATAAAATATTCTCACGACATAATCGGCGCAAGCCTTTGCCAGACAGTCGCTGTCATCCGAGAACTTTGGCTGAACAAGGTGCACAGTTTCACTTCTCTGCCTGTCTGCCTAAAATGGGATAAATCCGAACTGACCTGTATGTCCTGCGCGGGGAGCCCGGAGCAATAGACGGTGGACATTCACACTATTTACAAACCATTTTGCAGTTGGTTTACTTTTATGAAACTTTTGCTTGACACTTCGTGCCTGCTATGTGTAGCATTTACAAGTCGTACATCGAGCCAGCCTGCGAGTGACCCCTGCACCAATGGCAACACATACTTCATCGTTGGGTTGCAGTGTTGCTGGTGCTTTCTTATGGAACAAATTTAAATGTTTTAAATATTTCAAACTTTTTCGAAATGTTTAATGTGTAGAAAATTCTGTTGAGTTAAATTCAAGTCATACATTAGCCAATACATGTGTTTTGCCGAGATGAAAACAATTAAACCCAACAGCTGCACAAAATGGAAACAAAACATAGGAACCGTATACTATAACTTTTTAACAACACTATTTAATCGTATCATGCTAATTATGCTGATGTAAGAGATGTCAGTTGCCTATTAATGCTTAAAAATCTAGGCTAACATAAATGGTCTACTTTTTTATACTATTGATGGATCACGTTTACGATTGTTTATATTTAACATACCAGAATTCGGAGACGCTGGCACCACGGTATGCTGCCAATCGACACGAACACTCCTACGGCACCGCTATGAATGGGTTACTGATGAATAAACGTACTACCAACGCAGTACGACGCACTGTCGCGGTACCTGCTATCTAACGGGACTGTGTTTGTGCACCTAGGGTGTAGGGGTGTAGTAGTAATCCAGCCGCTTTTTATGGCGGTGTTTGTTTTGGTTTCCTTTCTCGATGTGACCCGCACTCTATCTCTTTCTGTCGCGCTGCGAAACCGAACAGGCTACACCTTGACGTTTGCCTTCCTCAACAACTGTCAGCTGACGATGGGTTGTTTCTCTTTCCTACGTACGCCTTATACCTCTTCTTTTTCTTCACCTAGGCCGAGTTGCTTAGCTTTGGAGAATACCGAGTACACGAGACTCTTGAAAATTATGCACCTTCTATTCCGTATGCAATGACCGCAGCGAATTTTTGATTGGCTACTGGAACGTGTCGTATCGCCACATTCTAGTTTGTTATTATGTCTGCGGTTAACATTCACTAGACACTACTGGATTGGTTAGGCAGGACACCCAAGATGCTTGAATTTCGCGATCGCGGGGACATAGAACCACCTCACACGCGACTAGTAGACAACCCCGAACTGGGATTTTTCCATTAATGCGGGGAGGGGTCCACCGCTGCTTACGCGACGTTGGGGAAAGTGCTGAAATAGAAAATAAACTTATTTTTATACTAGAAATTGGAATATAATTAAGCACAAACAAAATTATTGTTCAGAAACTATTTTCGAAATGCTCATTGTATAACAAATTTGAAGCATACATGGATTGAATGTTTTAAAGGTTTTAAAACAATCATATTGATGTCTCCCTCGGTGTTATTGATGCTATCAACCCAGTGCTAAATATATGGTGTTGAAGTTTTGCTTCCCAGTGATGCTAGCAACTTTGTTATTTTTCTGGTTGCGAAAGTATGGAAAATACAGAAAAAAGAAATTTCATTAGAATTTAAATTTTTATCTCTATTAAATTTTTCACACAAGTAATTGACGTATTTGGTTTCCATTTTGCAATGAGTAGCGAATTTCTACTCGGAGTAGGGCTTGTTATAAGAGGTTTTTTTCAGCAATTTTTATTATATCAAAAACAAACAATATTGAAAAAACGATGTTTGTAGATTATGAGGATATATTTAAAGATAATTATTACAGAATAAACATGTAAAAAATAACATCCGCGTTCTGTAGATGGTGTCGAGTGCTTTAGTAGTTATGACCTATACTTCTTGAAGTGTCGCATGTATGAAGCAATAAATTTGTTGCAGAATATCTTATCGAAAGAAGTCCGAAAACGCTATGGATTAAAAATATTTGTAAGTAAAATTGTAGTCCGATTTTTGCTTGACTCGATTGATTCATGACCTTCAAAAATGTGTATACCTTGGGGTTGCTTAAATAAAATAAAATGAAAAAATGATAGTTTTTTCTATAATATAGATATTTGAGAACTTTTACCATAATATGGAGAGAGAAACATGAAGGAAAAAGCGATTGAATCCCAAACCGCTACCACGAAAATCAATGGCGAGCTTTAATAAACAAAACGGCATAAGTCACAATTTTATTCCAATCTTTATATTATCAAAACCTGGTAAAAGAGGGTAGAAAACACTTAAATTCAATTTAAGACTACTTAATTTACTCATTTATTTTCACTTGCTCTAAAGGTTGCCTAATAATTCGCACTAAAATAACAAAACTTCTTGGTGATTATTTTAGGTAAATTTCATTTTCAGGGCCTTTTACTTGTGATAGAAGTAAAGTCATTAGATAGCAGCTTTTTCTGTATTAAAATCTGATCACAAAGTAATCTAGTAGTAAAATTTTAAACATGTCTTTCCTGGTCATTTCTATTTAACAAAACATATAATTCACTGAAATAATATCGAACAATATCGCACAATATCAATGTCTCCGATACTGCTTTTTGAACTTATCGAAGTGATAATCGTCAGTTGCTTTCTTGGGAGCTTTTTCCTCGTTCGAGTATTGGCCACGTTCTTCCGGATACCGACGTTTCTGCTGCACTGGTTGATCTATCTTAAATCGATTGTGCTGCATAAAGTTAACAGCCATGTTGGACGGTACGAAGTGCGACGGCAGATCCTTTTTCCGTTGCTGCTCCTGAAGATACCGCAGCTTGGCATCCTCGGTCGCTTCGATATTCTTTATCTTCGCCTCAATGCCAAGGTCAACCTCCGGAATACCGCTAAGCATCTGATTCGAGAGCATTTCTTCCGAACGTTGGGACGAGGTTTGACTGAGATGAGCCGGCAGCGAAAGAAGTGCCGCCTCTTCCGGGCTCAGATATTTACCGCTAGAATCGGGCTCAATTTCTCCGGCCGACTCTTTCGCGAGTCCTTTCTTTTTGCTCAACTGATCTTCGATGTACCTGGAAGCAGTGTATTTAACATAATGAACGGATTCAGTACAATTGTTCCCACTTACTTCATCATTTCTTCATCTTCGTCTCGTTTATTAGTTTCAGCTGAAAATTGCGTTCCTATCCCAGTGTCGTACGGATCTTCCACAGTCTTAATTTTTCCGGCTTTTAGTGCTTTCATATTCACCATTCCTCCGGATTTCACATTAAAGGGGTCTTTCTATGGAACAAACGAAACATATGTTTAAATTTTTTATAATAGGAGTAGTAAACTTACGTTGGTAACTTCTTCTTCTATAGTTATTTTCTTTCCTGCTGCCAGGGTAAGGATATTAACTCCATTTGGCTTACTCCGTAACTTTTGCTTCTCTTTAGTTTCTTCAAGCTTAGCTCTGAAAGATTCACTATAACATTATTTTCAAAATGAAAGAAAATTTGTTTACTCACAAAACTTCTTGATTTGTTTTTTTATCTTCATCTGAATCTTCTGATACCTTACGCTGACGAAGATTTTTTCGTATCTTCGGTTTAAACTCCACTTTAATCTGAGTCTCCTCGTGATCAGACATTTTACAATTATTGTTTATTTTAATACAGAAAATTATTAATTTGTTTTGCAAATGTTTGCCATTTAGTTGAAAAGATTTAGCGTAGGAAATAAATATAAACTTCGAATTGAAATAATATTAAAGATTAAACACAGAATCAGTGTTGCCAAGTTAACGGAATAATCATTCACAAGCAAGTTAGATTCTTTCACGCGTCGTGAATCGCGAATGCTCCATCTATGTACATAATTCTAGTGTAAATTGCAATTTTGCATTGTTTGTTTCTTCAATTTTAAATTTGAATTTTATTTGTGAAAATCCAGCTTAGAGTAAATCAGAGCTGATGTATGTAGAATATTATCAGTAATGAAATAACAACTATCTAAAAATATTTAGGCATATTTTTAACATAACTCCATAGCTTCATGATGTCAAATTTCATCAAAGAACAAGGACCATGATACCCATGATACCGCGATATGATGACAAAATTGAAGACAAAACTTAAAAGCGATGACAAATAAGAAAATTGCTCGGTTGGATGCAACAGGCGTTATACAGTGCTTTATTATGTTCAGTTGTTAAAGTTATATTGAAAACAAAACTGTGTATGTGTGTATAATGTGTATGAGAACTGATTTCAAAGTGTAAAAAGAATCCTTTGAGCTTGAAAAAAATGGTTTCGTTGTTGGTTCCAGCGTTAAGTATGTATTGTCCTTAACCATTTTTATTTCAATTCATTTTATTCACATACAGGGGAGTTCGACGTGTGTTAATTAAAACGTGGACTGCTCATAATAATTGTTCACAACAAAAAATATAATGGTGACAATGGTTCTTAATAGTTTATTAAATCTTTAATTCATATTAAATTCAACTCTAACATCAATATTGCAAAACAAAACAAAATTTTAAACGAATGTTTTTTTGAATATGATAATTTAATAATTTATGTTTAAAAATAACTTAGTGTTTCAATATTTAGTGCCTGATCTAACAAACTATACAATTTGTTTTTTTCTGGCATTTCTGGAAGCATCGCGAGTGTTCGATGATGGTGTTGTTGTTGTTTGTTGCTGCGACTTGCGTGCTGCTATGACAGCAGTCAATGACTAGAAGAAAACAGAAACGAGGTTTTTTAATAACAAAGAGGTGTTGTAGCAAGTGACTCGTGAATTATTAGTGGTACTGCTTTAAGAATCGTGTGCTCCAGCATACTTTGAATCACGTTATAAGAAATAAGTTTGCTCAAATGCCTGGCGAACAAGAAAAGTTTGATAATGTGCTGTTTTCGCTAGCCGAACAGCACCCGGGTGGTGTTCCAGATGTAAGTACATATCGATCGGTTATTCCATGAACTAACCTCCATTCGAGTGATTTTAAAATTGTTTTTTTTTTTTGTTTTGCCAAAGCTGTTGGCTACGATTGCCGGTTTTCTCAATAGGAAAACGGATTTTTTCATCGGTGGCGAGAAGGGCGAATGGGAGAAACTCGTACTGAAAATATTCCGCAAAGAAGCAGAACTGGCACAGGAAGTTGCTCGTAAAAAGCGTGAGGAACGGGAAGCAGCCGAACGTAGAAGAGCCGAAGCTCGCAAAAAGAAGGAAGAAGAAGAAAAACAGAAACCGGAGCAAGACGAGAACCAGTCGGCTGCCATAACCGAGCTTACCGATGCCGAGGCCGAAAAATTGGAGAAGGAAATAAAGCAGAAGAAAGAAGGTGGCCTCCCGAATAAGTATGTGAATAGTGATATGTTTGTTGAAATGTTACTATGGAAATCAATACATTTCATTTTCCAGATCGAACGATGAAGCCGCCTCCTCTTCATCTTCTGAACCTGTAAATTCGGAGGAAAAAGACGAAGACGAAGAACCTGAAGATAAGGGTAAAATCAAGCCCAACCGAGGCAATGGGTGCGACTTGGAACATTACAAGTGGACCCAAACTCTGCAGGAACTTGAACTTAGAGTACCGTTCAATGTGAAATTCACAATAAAAGCTAAAGACGTCGTGGTAAATATTCAACGGAAATCGTTGAAAGTAGGTCTGAAGGGACACCCGCCAATTATAGATGGAGAGTTACACGCAGAGGTGAAAGTAGAGGAATCATTGTGGCATTTAGATAAAAATGAGGTTGTTGTAACGTTAGACAAAGTAAATCAGATGGGTTGGTGGGAAAAGCTTGTGCTGACGGACCCACCCATTAACACCCGCAAAATAAATCCAGAATCCTCCAAGTTGGCCGATTTGGATGATAGCACCCGCGGAATGGTAGAGAAAATGATGTTCGATCAGCGACAAAAGGAGATGGGGCTGCCGACTAGTGACGAGCAAAAGAAGCAAGATATGCTGAAGAAGTAAGTTTATTGGCATTGAGCTTTAACGGTACAGCAATTTAATGCGGATAATATTTTCAGATTCATGGACCAGCACCCAGAAATGGACTTCTCTAATTGCAAATTTAACTAGGCTGACAAGTTCGAATATTGGCCATCTAGATTTATCTCCTCGCTAGTATGAGACTACGCGTAATGCTTATAATCCAGTGTATTATGTAAATTGCTGAAAACCGAATCAGCCAATAATCGAAACGGCATGGTATAGAGAATATAATAATATCCGTTTGATTTCCATGCTACTCAAACCTTTTTTTTATTGAGTTGTGAAAAATCCTTCGACGAAAAACGTTCGGTAGTTTCGTAACCTAATAAGTTTCAGATTGTCTTCATTCATTTCGAGTCAATTGGGTCACATGGTGTGTAATAGACTATTAGGGAAATTGACTGAAATTTGGTTAAGTTATGAATCTGCCAGCAGTTGACTCAGTCAAGCTACTCGACAGAAATTCACTCGACTTGTATACTGTTATGTTTTAATCATGTAAATTTGCTTAGAAGTGTATGGCAAACAACTAATATGTTTGATTTTAAAAACGCTCTAATTACTATAAGTTATCGTCCTTATTCTTGTTTACGGTCGTATTCGACATTTTTATGAAAAGATGGATTCGAATGAATAGGGGCCAATCTCATATTAATTCCTAATTGGTTAATGCAAGCACCCCGTTTACTCCTACTCAAATTATTAATGTTCAAAATTATTTAAACGTAACATGCAGCCAAATGATATGTTTTAATTGCCTATTTTGACGTAGAATTACGTTTTACGCCAACATTCTGGAATAGGGGTACAGAATGAAATACCAGATACATCGTGAGCGTCACGAAAATTATCCAATTTCGAATGCTAATAATTCAGTCAGTATTCAACAGAGTTTCTCCATTTTGGCAGCAATCGATTGAAAAACAAGCTGTGTTTACCAAAAAAGAACTGTGGTTTTATGACGCGAACTATTTTACTAATGAAAAATGCAGAAGTTATGACCAATCACAGCTGAAAACATGGTTAAATACCATCCAATATGAGTATTTTCATAATCGTTATAATATGCAGAGGCTAGAAATCGACCCCAGACGCTATTTTGACAGGGTGTTTAATAAGTTCGAATACAGCTTTTCATTCTTGTGTAGGTGCCCACCATATGCATTCTGTGTATTGGTACATTGGTGAGCTCTAGCCTCGTATCCTATAGGCTAACCGATGCGCACGGTTTCGACTTGCTGAAGGAGTACCGCGATGTCGTAGTAAAGTTGTTTGCGAGAGGTGAGCAACCTGGTGACATATTCCGGCGACCGAAATCCCACGGGGTGAAGCGGAATTTCATCTATACCACCATCCGTCGGTACCGTGCGAGATCCGGGCGGCCACGTTCGCCAAGGACGCCAGCAGAGGTGGCGGAGTGGGTTCGTCGAAAAAATGGACTTTCGATCCGGAACGCCGCTGCTGAATAGGATGTGACGATCGGGATTGCCTACACGATCATGACGAAGAACTACCTTTTTCCACATTAATCCCTCCATTTACTGCCTAAAAGAAATATTAAAAATAGCTTGACTTGCATTATAGTCAGTAAAAAATACAAAAAAGTTTCATGGCAGCCTTTTACGTCAAGGTGTTGGCGCTGGCAGAAACGACAGCAGACTGGCGCTTTTCAACCTCACACTTCAGTAATAAAACCCACTGTAGAGTGAGAGTACCAAAACAATGAGTCGGTCGCCAAAATATACTCTCTACTGAGTAAATGCAAAAAGTGCGAAAATTGGGAGATCAAAACAAAAATAGAATTTTAGTAATCTAGACTGATATGGAGATTAGAAGTTGTGGGTTCGAGTCCCGCCTGCTGAACTACATTTTTCGAAGTTTCTAATATGGTATTTTTCAGTTAATTCATTTTTCCACCTCCATCCTCATACTGCCTAGAATGAAAAATAAAAATAGCATGATTTACATTATAGTAAAAAAACACATTTTTAAAGTGTATTCGAACTTATTGAACACCCTGTAAGTTTAAGATGGTAACTTCCAGTTTCTTGAAAACAGCCTAAAACTGCCGAATACCGAATATTTCCGGAGCCAGAATGATGGACAGAAACCGGAAATCAACTCCATATGTCATTTTGAAGTTTAAGGTGTTAATTTCCGGTTTCTGGTTAACAGTCAAATATTACCAAATACCACCTAATATGAGTCCAGAAATCGGAAATCGACCCCAGAGGAAATTTCGAAATCTATGCTTGTAACTTCCAATTCCTGCAAAACAGCATAAAAAGCACATAATCTAATATGGGTATTTTCGAAATAAGAAAGATTCCCAGATTCCGGTAATCAACTCAAGGCGCCATAAAGAAACATAACGAAATCCAGAACCAAAAGTTTCTGGGAAGCAGTCCAAAATGGCCGAATACCTCCCTATTAGAGTAACCGTTCTGGTCCCCGTGGTTCTGTGGTTAGCGATGTCGGTCGGCTAGCTCTCCCACACGGTTGTGATATCGGGTTCGATTCCCAATCGAGCCGAGGATCTTCTCGAGCTGGAAATTTTCTCGACTCAGCACTGGGGCACGGTGTATCGTTGTACTTATCCTACACATGCAAAATGTGCCAAAAACAAGATCGATAACGAATTCTCTCAACTAATCTAGTTGATCGAGACCGCTATTAGCCCCAAGGCTAAGCGTGCGATATTGTTTTTAGAGTAACCGTTCTGTTAATCTTGCTGTCTGACTCATACACTATCTCTTCAAAATTATTATAACTAGACTCCATTCCACGTAAAAAAATTAAATCAGATAGCGAATATTCGGAGATAGAGAAGGCTATGGAATAAGACATTATTTTGTAGGTTTCCTCCATGCTCCAAGACAAAGTAAAAATGTTGAATGGGAACTTAAAAAGAAAGCTCTATTGCACTTTGAATTCAAAAAAAGTAGTGGAAGGAATTCTTTATATGACACGACCGCAAAGTTAACGTAGAACTATGACGGCCTATCTTATGTTAATGTATTTTTTGCATGGACATGTTCAGCACGCAGTGCTAGTTGGTCTGTCTACTGTGGAACGCTGTGATCGAATGAGTCGTCTGCTCAGTTTCGCTAAAATCAGCTTGTTACCGTTTAGGCGGCATCCATAAATTACGTAACGCTTATAGGGGGGAAAGGGGGTATCCTTGAGCGTTACGATTTGTTACACAGGGGAGAGGGGGGAGGTGAGTTCAGCGTTAGGTAACGAAAAATCTCTGAAGAGACTCTTCAAAAACGAGCATTTTTATTAAGGAAATTCTTCTGCGGCGTTACGTAATTTTTATGGAGGGGTAGGTGTTGGCGTTACGTTTCGTTACATATGGGGGGTGGGAGTCAAAAAATCAGATTTTTTGCGTTACGTAATTTATGGATGTCGCTTTACGTATTTATGCTTATAGTAGTAATAAAAAAGGCGTGATGTACGGTCTAAGGTGACATTTATTAAGTACGTCACGCTCTCGAATTGGAAAAAATAACCGTTTTTATTCCGTGTTATTTGATTATTGTCCTTGTGGTAGCCAAGTATGACCCTTTTGCTGTGAGTGATTCGGTGTACCAATGCAGCCCTGAAGTACGGGCCTGAGAGAAATGTTATTGTTATGGGTGTCGATGTAAGAACGAAAGCGTGCTAAATAAATAAGTTGCTTAACAAGTATTACTTAAATTACACAATTGTTATTCGGAATGAGGTTCTACAGTCCTAATGTCCGAAAGGGCCACGCAGTGGCTCTCGAGGTTTGATACTCGAGAGAGACTGGTATTGTCAGTGAAATCGTAGCGCTAGCCCCTAACACACTGAGCTGCGGAGCCTGTATTGAACAGAGGGTCAAATTCCGAAATGGAATACTTTGCCTAATGACACAAAAAAGTAAAGAACATCGTTGATGATCTCCTCGGATTTTGAAGATGGTCTCCGATTACTATAATCGGATATGTTTCAGTAGCCTCAAATACAATATGTCAAGTGAAGCTTTATTTATATTCGTGTAATTTTTATGCATTCGCTCGAGCTGGTTAGATTTTTTTGGGGAGGATTTGGTGATGCCTTAAAGCAACCCGTTTCAAAAGAACGTTCTTACTGTTGTTGTTTTCGTCGCATTAGTTTCAGTTTGATTATAAAACGAGGGGTTGTGGATAAAAAAGGTAAACCAAACTATTTTTACAACAAATTTTCCACTCCTACATATTTTTTCACGTGACGTCACACAACTTAATAAACATCCTTCCCCTATGGTACGAATTTTCACGATTTTCTCAACTCCCCCTCCCTCTATATGCGTGAAGTACTTTATGGATACCGCCTAATATTAATTTTAGGAAAAATAGAATGTTTGTTAACATACTAGACACAAAAACACTCCTAAAACATTACTGGATTGGGAAGCCGGAAATGCTTGTGGGTTTTATAGAAAGAAGAGGAAATGTATAGGTGGAAAGGGGATTGGAAGAGGGAGAAGAGGAAAACTAAGGGATAGAGCTACATCGTCATTCGTTTATAGACCTTCAAACAAGACGGATTTACTCCGAATAAAATTTATAAAAAAATGTAAAACCGGAGTTATTAATTAAGGCCAATACTTGCGAATAAGGACTCATTATTTGGAATTTTCGGTAGAACCGTCCGCGTGGATATGAAGCCAAAGCTGAGATAACTCAGTTCCGGGGTGGTGTGCCCATTACAATTCACTCCCAGCAGTACTATGACGTAAAGTGGATTTTTCGTGACACTCTCGGTGTTTTCGGTTTCTGAATTTGTACCCCTATATATGTTGCCGTAGGACGTATTTCTACATCAGAATAACAAAAAAGTTAACAGACTACTTTACTTAAACATTTTAGAATCAATAGCGACTTGTAAACGATCAACACTTTAATTTGATTCGCTTCGTTAGTCTGCGTCATAGTAGGCTTTCGCTCATAAATGTAGAACGACCGTTGGCTCTCGCACACAAAACAAATGGGAAAACAACATTCGCGCATCAAAGAGATGCCCAATTGTCATTCGTTTGGCGTTTCTGTTGAGAATTATTTTTACAAAATCAATGACATAAGTAATTTTTAAAATCTCGACAAATAACGTTCGTAATTCTATTTTCTAGAAAAAATATCAAAACACGTTCTTGAAAAAATAAAAAAAAACCTTATTACCCCTTGCATGACTATTTGGACTTCTGTGATAATCATTCATCGCCCAATTTCTTATTTCGCTCTATCAAATTGACACCTCAGTAGCGCAGTGGCAGTTTTTTTGGGTTCATTGTTTGTTTTGTTTTGTTTTTCATTTGCAACATTGAGTATATATTTTTGAGCAGCTTTAGTTGAAAATTAGGTTGAATATCAAAACAAAACTAAGTGTTACATGATTGATTGGGTGATACTGAGTATCGATACTTTCTCAATTGTCATTGTATCGATACCAGACCTCACGGTTTCAAGTATACTTTATTAATATATACACTAAGGTCGCTTTTTACGCGGGTTTCTTTTTACGCGGCTTTTTTTACGCGGATTCCGGAACTTAGGTGGTTTTTTTACGCGGATTCCGGAATTTACGCGGTTTTTTTACGCGGATTCCGGAATTTACGCGGTTTTTTTTTACGCGGCACGTATCCCCCGCGTAAAAAGCGACTTTAGTGTATAGGTATCAAGCACTGACCATTGCTGGAGTGATTTTTCATTAACCTACCAAGGTAGCAGTCATGATAGAGATTTTTTTTGTCTATATAATAAAATATTTCTGTCAAGCGTTTCGATAACGCTAGTATCGATACCCATCACCCAAACTGCGAAATCGTGTGCGAGATTCGACTGTGATAATCGTGTATCTCGGGGTAGTCCAATTTGGCGTAAAAGTCGCAATATGGTGGCAAGTACTTGTTTGCCATGTTTGTTCAAGAATGTATTTGTACAGCGAACTTTGCCAATGTCAGAAGCAAACGAAGACGATTATCGCAGTGAAGAGTTGTTCTACCGTGACTATTTACAGGCCTGATCCATAGTATTGTTTGCACGAAAAAGTGGGGTTTCGTCCGTAACCGCAAACAACCTTTTTGCGAATTCATCGGTAAAAACGAATTTGAACTTGTTAGTGACATCCCCTTTATTGGCTTCATAGACCGAGAAGCTGCCCACAACTCAATTTCACGCACGTTTTGTCGTCCATGTGCATGCGTCCTTCAAACTTTGTAAGAACCGCAAGGTACAACTTCCTGGCCCGGTTTTTGGTTACTAGATTCTACTTCAGTGACCTGTTTGGTTGCCCAATAGTCCGAAAAGATCGAAATCGTCCTCACAGACGAAAGCTTCTGACGATGCTTTTGCTGGGATTGAATTTCATAATGTGAAGCCCTCGAATTCAGCTTCCGATCCTTTGTACCAATATACCACTTGCTATAATCGTGCCTATCAATGTATGCTGCTCATGTTTGAGAACGCTGAACATGGACGATTTAGCCAATACCAAAGAGTTCGAGATTTTTGAAATTGAGCACGTTGGATTTTCGACAAAGGAGGCCAAAATTAATTTTCGGTTCGTGGTTTCCATCAAGTATAACTTTTGACGTGGAACTACGTCTCTCAGGAAGTTCGGCTGCATAGGGATGTAAAATGAAAATCTAAAACCGGAAAAGTGAAAAATATGTCCGATTTCAAATGCTAATAAATCGATTAGTTTACAATGGATTCCCTTCGTTCTTGCTGCAATCGATTGGAAAGTCTTCTAAGATTCCTCTCAAATGCAGAAAATTGTAATTTCATTATTCGAACTATTGTACTATTGAAAATTGAGCCTCTTTTAGCCGAAACTGTTTATATTAGTTCTAAACAGCGACTACAACAATACTTACTTACCAGCAGCACCAGTGACAGCGGATAGCAATGACACCGGATAGCAGCAGTGATATCAGCAGCGATAGCGGCAGGACTAGCTGGTGCAACGGCACTTCCTCTAGCCAAAAGCTACCTTTGTGCAGCAGCAGGCAGCATTAGTAGTAGGTACATTAGCCGGCACTTCCTTTCATGAAAAGTTGTCATATTTTGACAACAGAAAAATATTTTGGGATGCTGGCATTCAAATTTTCAGTGTAAAAACAGTTTTCAATTGAGTTATTAGAAAAATGCCTTGAATCATTCCCTTTTTCGGGGTGGCACACAGATTTATTGTTTTCTTGTTTTGCACTAAACTTAAAAGTGAAATGTTATTTTAATCTGCATGCACTCTGACTGTTGAAACTTGTTTGTGTTGTATGGTGTTCGTTCCACTCCTGTTCAGTGATGTATGTGTAAAATGAAATTCGGTAGCACTTCAACTCCTCTTTTGCACGAAATTTTAAACATGTTCAATACAAGTAATGTAACAATGTTATGTAGATCTACGTCAACCTTGATTTTTTGCAACATAATGAATCGTGGCAAACTTTCTAGTATTGAAAGAGAAAATCATTGTTTTGTCAAATCATTGTTGTTAAATAGTGTTCCCAATCACTTTGTCGACGATATTTCTTTCAAACACTCAAACACACCGATCGATTTACCTCGTACTTTATTTTTTCACTTTTGGTGACATAATTTAAATAAGTTAACAAATATCACAGAAAAAATATGTATAGTAGCGTATGAGTTTGTTTGAGGAAGATATTATGTTTTGTTTACTTTTTTTTCCAAAGAACGTTGGGGAATAGAATGACTGCTAGCGACTGTGCAAGTTTCATTTTTGACTGCAATCTTTTTTTCTTTCGCTTCTCTAGGGTGTATAAGTGAACTTGTTGTTTTGGAATGTTTACTAAGGAAACAGAAATGAAAGTACGCTTTGCGCATCCGTTCCTTATAAGCTTGTTCTTCCCAACGGTGTGATAGTCATCGTTGGATTATTACTAGTAAGTAATATTACGTAAAAAGTTATGTTGATTTCAATATGGCTACTGGGGCGATGATGGTTGTTTTTTAATTGCTTGGGACAGGAAGGTTGTGTTCCGTATCCGGTGGTTTTTTGTCCTTCGGGCCCTGTTTCATCTTGGCATTTCTCTGGCACGCACTGGAATGAGAAGAAAAACCGAAAGTTTCATGAATGAAAATATTTTAAAATAAAAATTTTTAAAACTTGAAAGGTAGAATTGATTCTAAAAAAAGAAAATAAATTATTTAGAATTTTAAATTAAATGTAGGTATTGCCAATAAAAAGTACGGGTGTGAATGCAACAACTTGGTACATTAAATTTGTATAAATTAGCGATACAACTTGTCAACAATAAATCGCTCATGCAAAAACAAACCCTGACTTGATTTATTTTTAGCGATTATTTCTCTTTCTGCTCTCGCTCGCGTGGACTGGACAGTGAAGGTCACGGCAAACTTTGATATGTTTGACTGTTTTGAGCTTTGGCGAATGTTTTTTTTTCTTTTCTTATTTCTGTTTCGGTTGCGCGTGTTATTGCTGATTACATAATCTAAACAGTCGAACAGGCCGACTGACTTTTGACAACTTTCAAAACGAGCTGCCGGAGTTTGAAGTGCTCGAGAAGCATGATCGTTTCGTGTGATTTGTTCTGGAAATGAATTATTTAAGAGGTACAAGTATACAATGTAGGGTGGAAATTGGATTTGGCGACAAAACAGTTCAAGTAGGTTTCTCACCAATCTGGTCTAGCTGTTCTCGGGGGGTCTTCTGAACGTTGAATTTTGATTTATTGATTTGATGGCATTTACTTAGAAATTATACTGAAGGTTGCCCGGGAAGGTCGATTTTGCAAGGCGGCTTGATGTTAATTGGGTGGGTAGTAGAATAATTGCTGTTTTATGAGAGTAAGTTTCGTAATTGTTTTATGATCTGTGTTCACTAGTCGAGTGTTTACATTCTGTTATCAGTGTACGTCAATTCGATTTTCTATAACATATGACGAGTCGAGAGTCGTTTTGCTCGACGGATTAATTTTGGTGTTGTAAAAGTCGAGTCGAACTTCAGTCGAGTTGCTTGACTGAGTCGAGTTCATGAAAGTTCGTGACTCAGCTGTGACGATTACTCGAGCAGAGTTTCACTTGTCCTCCGTAATACGGCGTTTTGCTTATCTCGGCAATGACTAGAATCGAAGAGTCGAGTTGCCTATTTATAAATTTATCTATCAAATCAAACTTGTCCAAGTTATCTACTTTTATGAACTTCATGCATTTATGATTCAGCCTATTTAGTTTGCTTGAACCAAATTAATCAATCTCTCTACTCATTTGCATATTTAATCATATTAAATTTACTGTAGACTGTGATTCATCGATTTCTCCATCCAGTTTGCATGTTTTTTTTTCATCATAATGAACTACCTATTTCGTCTTATTTCGTACTCCGGTTCATGCAAATTACCCAATTTGGTTAGTTTGCGTCAACAGATTTCATATTCTGATGAATCGGAAAACCTCCCTAATACTTTCATAAGCGTGGGTGCAATAACCGGTCGCTTTTTCGGAATCAACCTAGAAAGATATGCAGATTTGTATGCGAAACGCAGACTTTTGAAGTCCGTTCGTTGATTTCTATTGTATTGCAGATTTTTGCAATTTTTTTAAACTTTGTGCGCATTTGTATCTAAAGCAGGTATTAGACGAAGCAAATATTTGCTGTTTTTGGTACGATTTTTATTTACACAAAATAAAATCTGTATTGAAAAATAGCAAATATTTGCTTCGTCTAATACCTGCTTAAGACTACTTTTTTGTTGAAATTTTGGTTAAATTACACTTCTCCTAGCCATTACCAAGACGCGTCAACTTACGTGAGAGTGTCGTATAGAAATTGCTTATCGGGTTCGTCACTTTAACGTTATGTTTACGACGGTAAAACGGTTTCGGTTCGGTTTTCGAACATTTTTTTTTCATTTCGAGTTAGTTCCGGAAGCTCTTAGAATTGTACCGTAAAACAAATAACTTCACTGTCCTGAATCGATATATGATTGCTGAATTATCAAAATTAACGTATTTATCTGATTTCTTAACAGTGACAATAAAAACATCGATTTCATTCCCGGCTGTCACTTCGATAGCGCTTGGGTTAAAATTTATACACAAGCTGGTCAGGTGTATTCGGCACACTTAGGGTCCGATTTTTTGTAGAACAAACAGTTATTGAATGGCCGATTTTAACGGCTGATTAGCAACAACTTCGTTTCACCATACGCCTTTTGCTTCTGATCAACAGCGGATTGATAATTAGTCAATAATTCACACCGAAACAAATGTTTAGTTGCTTTTTATCGTCAATAAATAAACGGTTCTCATTTAACACAAGTTTTAAAACTTTAGGACTTACTTTCTAGGAAGAAGACGGCCGCGCAGATCCCAACCATGAACACGATACTCATCGTGACGATCAGCACCGTGATCTGGTGGCCCCGGGAACAAATGCCCCCTTTCGGGAGGCGCTGGGAACCACCCACACCGTTGATCATCGTGAAATGCGTTGAACTGGCCACTGACACCGAATCCGGATCTTTGGTTTTCATTGAACGATACTGCTGGTCCTGTTGCTGCCTCAGATCGGAGGTGATTTCCTCGATGGCAATGATGGCCGAGCTGGTCGGTGGGTTACCACTGTCATCATCCTTTAGATAGTTGATTTCGGATTGGTCTGTCGATTCCGTGCAGTCTCCCGGTTGCTCGTTGTGGTTCTGTTTCGCTAGGACGTTGTGGCTGCTGTACTTGTCACCAACGGCTTCCATGATGGCGGCGGTCGGGACGATTCCAGTCGTTGAAGACAGGTATTCCTCCATGGCTTTGCTGGTACCGTAGCTAGACTCGTGTTTTCTGTTGATCTTGGCAAAGTTCTCCAGATTCGCTACCGTCAGCAGTAGCGAGCCGGATGAGGCACTCTGAAACAGTCACAAGTATGTGGCTACAGTTAGTTTCGTTTTGGAGTTTAGTTAAGTGCTTCGATACGAGTGGGTTACACGCTTCAGCTGCTTTCACGAAGCTTGTAGCTGGGGTGGCTCAAAAAAAATAGTTTTTTTATCTGAAGATGATTTAATTTCAATATTTAGTATTTTCGTGCAACGTAAGAACTAACATCACTAATTTAATTTCAATAATAAGCATGTAGTTCGAAAGATTTTCTACTAATAGAAAAATGAATTATTTAAAAAAAAATATTTTTTAAGCAACCCTATCTGATCCGTTCTCCTAATAATATACTCACATGTGAACTGTGACTACTGTCCGTCGATCCTTGCGATGACCTCGAGCCACGCTTTGGTGTCTTCGCGCTGCTGACTTTCTGTCTACCTTCGGCTACTGGAGCTCGGTGTGTGGATGGCGACTCGTTGTTAATATTCAAACTTCTACCACCGCTGTAGCCAAGATTCAGTCTTCCGGCACCGGTGACAAATTGTATGCCACTAGTCAGCTGATGCCGGTTTGGACGTCGACTTCCGTCTATACCACCCCCACCACCACCACGCCCTCTGGCGACCGCTGCCGACGAACTGTACTCATCGAACCGAGTCTTTAAATCGTCCATTTTTGACGCACTCAGCTGGTGCAAACTATGACGGCGACGATCGGGAACACGATCAACCCGATCAGGTCCATAATGTGACGATTCAAACATAAACCCACCCTTCCGTTTCGGTACGTACTGGTGATGGTTGGGCTCGTGGAGTACGAAGCTGCGGTTTGTGTAAGTGCTTCTCTCCATCGCCCGGTCGCGACCATTGTTGGCGTCGTAATTGGAGGTACTTTGTCTTCTGTGTTTGTAGAGGTTATAATTGGTGAGTCGGTTTAAGGGATAATGTGACATACGCTGTAGATTGGCACTATCGTAGTAGTTGAAGGCTGGAATATGCTGGAGACTGGAGTGTGGGGAACATGAACTGCTGTTACTACCACCGGACAGGGACTCCGGTTCCTCTTGTGAAGGTGCAACCCATTCGTTGGCCATCTGTAAGTAAATAGAGTAGAAACTAATGTAAGATGATCAAATTAAGCATTTTAAAATTTAATTAGGTGGAAAACTTGTCAACATACATATTTTAAAGATAGTTGATTTTTAAAAATATTATTACTACCCAGAGCCGGATTATACGACAATAAGGACCCGGGCTCCGATCTTGTGTGAGGGTTCCAAAATAATATATGTTTTTAAAACATTTATTTGTTCTCGAATACTTAACACAAATTTACCAGAAATTTTTAGAAAATCTTTTCACGTTGTTTCATCGTTGAAAACTTATAAATTATATAATCAAAACTCAATTCCTCTAGTATATCATATTCGCAACTCAACAATGACAAATTGATTTTTTATACTCATACACAATTTATTTGTAATTAGTTTTATTTTTGGAAAAGACCCTTTGTTTCGAATTGCGTTCGAAGCCATCTGACTCAAATAACTACGCAATTTATTTTCAGTGTTAAATTTTGCATTTTGTTCAAAATCAAATTGTACACATGGAACTCAGGTGAAATATTCTCTAGTCTCTGAAACTGCGTAGCAAACGAGGTTTCTTATGGGGAATCGAGGACTTTTGATTGACATTCGTCTTCGCTTGAGAGAAATTTATTTATTTTTTCAATTTGTGGAGGTCCTCAAAATGAGCAGCGAATTGTAATAAATGATTCAAAATTTCGCAGCCTGTTATCGCGTGCTATACTACTTGCAATTAACTGGTTGTAACTAAAACCATAGAGCTCGATAACAAAATTGTAGAGAATAACTTTATTCTACAAAGTATTACATACGATACGGCGCTTTTTTTTTAATCTGACTTTTTTGTCTTATCTTATGATAGATAAAAAAATATAATTTCTACAATGTTGGAACCCCGCTAGTTCTAAGCAACCTTGTAAAAAATGTTTATTTTGAAAATATACGCTGTTTCACAAATTATTCATAAATTACCAGTGTCGGACAAAACAACACTACGTAAAAAGGAAGTTGCAAAAACAACAATTTATCTGAAATACCATTCTTAGGTTCCAAAATAACATGTCAAAAAATAAGACCAATTCAAAATTCATATCGAGAAAAAGTTTTATTCACTATTTCAAGATTTCACCGTATAACCATTGTTTTGGATGATTTCTTGCACATATTTCGCCATAAAATCAACCAGCTTTTGACAAGTGCTGACAGAGATCGCATACTAGGCTGCATTCATACCATCATCCAAAAGTAGGATTTTTTCGTAAAAACCGACTTCTTCATGATCTACCACAGATTCTCGATTACTTTAAAGTCTGGTAACTGGGGTGATCACTCCATGGTGTCAACTTTTTGATCAGCAAACGATCAGCAAGCGATGTGTTTGGGGTTGTTGTTCTGCATGAATTGCTATTTCAACGGTAATTTCCGTTATACGTGCAGTAGCATAACGTTTTCTAAAAAGCTACTGTCAAAAATTGTTCAAACAAAACTATGTGCAAATCAATCATTATTTTTATTAAAAAATCAAATTACGTTTCTTTGTCAAGTTAAATTCGTCTTTTGTATCGAGTTCAGCGTAGATTTTTGCCATGAGGGCGTGGCCACGCAGCTTAGAGAAAAACAAACAAAACAAAACACCTTCGATACTACTGAGTGATTTTCATAAGCACCAACAGAAAGTTTTTGCTTTCCCGATGCGAAAATCACTCTGGTTTTTAGATTAACTAATTTGCGTTAATAATATTCGTCTGATAACGGTGTTCGAGTGGGCACAAAGAAACAATTGAACCGGATCAATATCCTGCAGCGTACGATGGTGCCTGTTGCTGCCGTATGCAAAATAACCGATTCTATAATCTTCAGCTCGAAATGTGTGCTACAGAACGCTGATGATCGCACAACATTAGCATTGAATATTTTGCTTGGCCGCGTAAAATAAAAGTTGCTCTCCGCTGTGCCAGCAAAATATCCTGCAATATACGATGGTGCCTGTTGCTGCCGTATGCAAAATAAAGGTAAGGTGTTCCGCAGTGCCTGGAAGTTGACTCGTATGCAGCTCTCGTATCCTAATGTCGCGTACCTCTAACAGCTTCACTCCACTCGCTATTGTGTCTACACGCAGTCTTTTGTATCGAGTTCAGCGTAGATTTTTGCCATGAGGGCGTGGCCACGCAGCTTAGAGAAAGACAAACGGAACAAAACACTCTGTTGTGTCAGAATATGTAGGCAGTGGAATTTATTCCGTCCATGTTATTGTGCTCGGGAAACGAGGGAATAGCAAGGAAAATGGTTGGGAAAGCTTGACCTTGGAACTTTTCAGCTTTTCTCACCATTAAGCAGTAAAGTAACAACGTTAAACATTATATCTAACAATTGTTACACATTTTATCTATCCACCGACATAGAAATGAACAAGATGCATTAAGTCGTTCGCTTGCTATAATCGTTTGAAATCTGACGCAACATTTGCCAGTTTCATTTTCAATTTCACAAAATGTAATCTAGTATAGAAAACAAAGACGTAGTCCTACGTCAAAAGCTCTTATCATAGCAGCATAAATTTTCACAAATTTTCATACAATTTCGTGCTTACTCATAGCACGTTGTAGCGTTCGGGCTACAGAAGAAACAACATTAGTCTAATTTGAACATTCTTTGTTTAAATGAAAACGTTCACAAAGATATTTCCATTACAAATTTCGAACAACTGATTCACATATAGACTTGTTATGGATTGAAGAATACAAACAATGAACGTTTGCTGAAACAAAGTCATTAACCAGTTGAGCGCAGGTAAATTTATCAATAGATTAACAAAACATTAAGAATAAGTGAAACAAGTTTCAAAAATCTACTGAAACAAGTGCAGACGTACGCACAACTTCCAGTAATTCGATAGACAAAGGTTTTGCATAGGAATTGTCCATTTTTGCATGCGTTTTGCATGCATGTTTTCAAATTGAATTTATTGGAATATAAAAAATATACATATTTTAAAAAATTTCGTCATATGTAGAGCCAAATGTGCCGTGATATATTGTTTATGTTTTCCCCAGGAAAAAAAAAAAGACAAATATATGCTGGGCGCATATAATTTTAAATTTCATTTAAAATTTTAGTCATCCTAAATTTGATTTTATTACATGAAAATATACATTATATATATATATATATATATATATATATATATATATATATATATATATATATATATATATATATATATATATATATATATATATATATATATATATATATATATATATATATATATATATATATATATATATATATATATATATATATATATATATATATATATATATATATATATATATTGGGCATTTACATTTCTCTATAGTGTACTTTTAACCAAACATTTTAGGAAGCTTTCAGTTTCAATAAAACTACAACTCGTTCGTAGAAAGTTTTTCCAGACAACTGGAAGTATCTGCGCTATAATGCTTTGAAAAGAGTATGTGCTAAAATACATACGATCATTTAAAACAATATAAAGTTGATAAAATATATAAATGCTTCATTCAAATATAAAGTGGACGATTAAATTTTCACGAATTCAATCTTTCTCGCTGGAATTGCTCAGCTGTAGAGTTTAAACTTGTTGTGTATGATGCTTCAAGCATTCCCAAATACTCGTCCATTCGGCTCAAATTATCATGAGTACGGACAAAAGAAACATATGAGCCGTTGAGAGCAAAAGTGATACATGTGCCATTTTTACACTCTTTGGGTTATTATGCAGAACAGAACAGTACAGAACAGAACAGAACAGAATGATATTTAAGAAAAACTGAAATCGGATTATACCAGAGTTATAGCAAAAAAAAAATCGGGAATTAACATAATCACCATTTCGTTGAGAGCAAAAGTGGCATATGTACAGTCTGAGCATGAAGGATGCATTATAGCTCAATAATCTTAGGAAATAGAACATTCTTGTTTTCAGCAAATTTGTTCAAATGGTTGAGTGCTTTGAGATGTTGATCTGTTTGTTAAGGAATATCGTCGTTACATGGCGCTAGTTTATATGTGGGTATTTGGAACAGAGAGATTTTACCTATTTTAGATCGACTCGTATACTGGGGCCAATAAAAAACCATTCTGGTGTCTTTGGGAATGTTTTTGGTTAGATATATAACTACAAACAGGACCCCAAATTTCGGTAGACTACCGGTGGCCCTCCGGATCTAGAAATACCATAAAAAGGGTCGATTTTCAAAAGTGGAAATGATTTAAGTTGGTTAGCAAGTGACCTATCGAAAGATCCAAAACTATCGTAAAAGAGATTTGCTTCATATTCGTTATGGCACTGGTCTAAGAAAAAGGGTAAACGAAAACAGTGCGAGTCGATGACAGCCGCAGCCGATCAGCAGGCAGCAGGCTGTCAACAGCGCAAGGCAAACCAACAGAACATCCTCAAAATAAACAAACTAGGCTGTCATGTCCGAACGAAAAAAATACATGCGCAAGAATGAGCTGTCGTGTGTAACAAAGGACAATTTCATTGCCTTGAGTGAGCTTATTATTTTTCCCAAAGAACAAATGTGGTACATGTTTCTCCAGTAAAGTCTCTGCAAGTTTCTTAACCGAATCTTTTTCTGTTTTCATGCACCATGTTTTAAAACTTTTTAAGAAATGTGCAATAATGTTGAAAAACCTAAATTAATCCACCTAGCGGTCAGACTCAGCCTTTCTCATTCAAACTTATTATTTGTAAAAATAGATTTACATGAATGCTTAAATCCAAAAAGGTATATTCACTCTTTGGGTTCAAAAATATTGATGTTGTAATTAAAGTATAAAATATGAAATTTGACGTAATGTTAGTGCTTCTGAAATAGCGAAATATAAGAAATGACTCTTAATTTCGAACAATTTAATCACGAGCGATACCGGGAACGTTCAAATAGTACGATACCACATTTAAATCATGTTGAGGCCATATATATTGATCAAAGCAGCTATAGTGTTGAATAGTCTTTGAATTTATTTTCTTTCCAAAACTTTTGAACAGTATATAAAATTTTTATTAAGTTTGTTATTTATAAGTTTGAGAGATGACTCGTTCGTATGACACTAGTTATGTTCAAATAAGTCGTGTAATACTTGAGATAATAGATTTTCATTGTTTTAAAAATTAAAACATAACGGTTGCTTAAGTTTGATTACAATCAAATGAAAAAGGAACGTATGGAGGAGCCAAACTTTGAAACCAAGTGTTCAGTCATAATTCATCAGTTAACCCTTAACTATCCCGTTCATTCGATATCAATATTGTTCAAATCTGTTGTGTAGTTTCTAAGATAATGAAGTTTAGTGATTTTCACATTTCGATTCATTACAGACGAAGTTACATTCCGATTACAGCAAAATTCAACAGGGTGTTATGAGGCAGCTAGACCTTTCGTTTGATACTAATTCTGTGGAAATCATGTCAACCATCTCTGAGAAAAGTGAGTGAGTCCAAGTAGTCTTTGGAATATGTTTCTTTTCATACCTGGATTTCACATTTTTAAAGATAAAAGGCAAAGTAATAGTCCGATTACGAAAAAAAGCAATAGGGTCTTATGGGGCAGCAAGACCTTCCATATGACACTGATTTTATGAAAATTGGTCCAGCCATCTCTGAGAAACATGAGTGAGATTAAATAGTCTTCAGAACACGTTTATTCCCATAAATTCTGAACCACAAGTTCAATCTTCATAAAATTCAAAAGCTAAGGGTATTTTAGGTAGCCCGTTCTTTTGAAATTAATTTTGTTCAAATCGGTTGTGTAGTTTCTGAGATATTGATGTTTCGTGATTTTTACATTTTGATACATAATCTATAAACTAGAAATCAGATTACAATAAAATTCAATAGGGTCTTATGGGGCAACGAGACCTTTCATTTGCAATCAATTTCATTGGAATCGGTCCAGCCATCTCTGAGAAAATCGAGTGAGATTGGGAGAGCGTTACACACACACATGCAAAAAATGCTCAGCTCGTCGAAATGAGTCGAGTGGTATACGACATTCGGCCCTTTTGAGCACTTTTATACCTTTAGTTTTTGCAGTGATTGCTATACCTTTCTAGGAGAAAGGCAAAAAGTGAAATGATAGAAATGACTTTTAATTCCAACTTAAATCCTGAGCAAGGCCGCAACATTGAAATAGTACAATATTAAATTTAAATGATGTTGAGGCCACATACTTTGATCGTAGCTATAGTTTTAAACAGTCTGCAGGTTTAGTTTCTTTCTATAACTTTCAAACCACATGTTTAAACATTATGAAATTCATTGTTTAAGGGTTTGAAAGCCCATTTATTGAAATTCAACTATGTTCATAGCTTCTAAGATATAAGAGCGTTTTTCACATTCTGACGCAGCGCCAAAACTAAAAGTTTGATTACAATGAAATTCAATAGCAACCTAAGCGGCAAATAGACCCTTCATTTGACACCAAGATAGAAAGAATCGGTCAGACCATCTCTGAGAAAAATGAGTGCGAAAGAAAAGTGCACATATACACGTACACACCCACACACAAGCATATACACCTATACATGCATATATGCAGAAAATGCTCGATTCGTCGAACTGAGTTGAGTAGTATATGACATTCGGCCATTTCAATCATTTTTCTACCTTTTGATTAGCCAGTGATCGTTAGGAGAAAGTCATTATGTTTACTTTCATTATGTGATTTCACATTTTTATGAACAACGGACACAGTTACAATCCGATTGCAATGAAAATCAATAGCAACCTATGGGGCAACTAGACCTTTCATTTGACACTAATTTTGTGAAAATCGGTCCAGCCATCTCTGAGAAAAGTGAGTGAGAAAAAAAAGTTGCACATACACACACACACACACACACACACACACACACATACACACATACATACATACATACAGAAAATGCTCAGTTCGTCGAAAGAAGTCGAGTGGTATATGACATTCGGCCATTGGGACCACTTTTATACCTTCGGTTTTTCCAGTGATTGCTATACCTTTCTAGGAGAAAGGCAATAAAAACGTCGAAAGCAATTTATTTTCGAGTGTTTCTACTGAAAAATTTACTTTATGGCACATGTACCACTTTTGCTCTCAACGGCTCTTATATAGTTGAAGCTATTTCTTTTTAGTGCATCGGTGTTTTCGGAAATACATTTTCAGTTTACAGTTACATCAATGAAGGAACAGAAATTAAAACCACTCATTTTCGAAACAAAAAAAAAATTGCTAAAAGCTGAAGAAAAGCACCTTGAAGCAAGGGTCATGAGTTTAAGAAATTCTTATGAAATAAACTCTTATTGTTTTTTCCTATGACCGGATTGAAAAACAACGTTGATATTTCCAATGATAGATTTCTGGAAATTTTTGGCGTAAATTTTTCCAATATCTTCAGAAGCTTTTTAAAAATAAGATATTGTTTATTTAGACGTCGAAAATGGCAAATATTTTAACTGCAAATAATTAATACTGTCAAATAAAAATATCATTTGTTTGTAGTGCAAAAAATAGCAAAAAAAGTTGAATGAATTAAATAGATAAAACCTCTTCTTACAAGTGTTGTTTGAAGCATAGCCGTTTTAATTGTGTGTTTATGTGAATAATCTTGTTGGAAAAATGCAAATTGATAAGTTCAAGCTGACATTTGAGAGATGTATGATTATAGAAGTTTCTTTTTTATTTGAGTGCAAACGATCTGCTTTGTTTCCTAACAATCTACTCAGCAGTTAACAACTTGAAGAACCATGCATGTTGTGATTTCAGCATGAACCCTTCGGATCCCCTGATACGATAGTAAGTCCAGGGTGGAGGAAAACTTCCGCATAACGAGCCGCTGCTGCCGAACATGGCAACAAGTGTCTAGTACTCAGAAGCGTCTGCCACTATGCAGCAGTGGGGTCCGGTTACGACAAAGAGTTTATCCAGTAGCAAAACTTACGGTCGGCAACAAGAGCTTCGAACGAAAAGTGTCTTGTCAGACACCAGAACGAGGAGTGGCATCGCTACAGAGCAAGAATACGAAAAACGCTAGCAATTGAACAATCCGTCCACTTTTTGCGAGGGGCCACTCCTGCACAACCGGGTGGAAAAGTGAACCTTGTACTTCAATCATACACCTGTGCTAGTTGCAGGTGGACACAACCATTCGACCGCGAGAACCGCGAATAGCGGATAAAAGGAATTTTTAAATCCGATCCAAACCCTCGCCAGAGGCGCTGCAATTACGTAACTGCGTGACCGAGCTAAATCGGGGGGATGAAATCGAATCGTTGTTTTTTTCTTGATGGTACTTAAATGACTCCACTGGGAGGCTCGTACAGACCAAACCCAGGCTGGTCGATGCATCTGAGGAAAAAATACCGGACAGAAAAATAACGAAAGGATTGTCTGAAGTCTGACTGGTTAGCTTGGTAGCATATTTTATTAGTCTGGCAGGACAAAAAGTGCTGACAGTTTCTTTTTTATCGCTTGGGGATCAGCAATATAATTATACACGGATGGAAATAATTTTGTATAATTCGAGTGTATAATTATTTGGTTAATTTTTTTCAGGGTTTGCATTATATATATAATAAAATAAAAATATACTCCAAAATTATATTGAATTTATCGGTCAGTAGAGCACAAACGCTTGAATTGTCAAACAATCCGAACATTTTTTTTTTCTTCTTGAGCACTCTCAAGTGCTTGTGATTGCGCTTTAAGACTTGGAAAAAAGAACGTAATTAGTGTGGCGCTCGTAGCAGCGATTAGGTGACTGGCATCATTTTACTGGTCTATAAATGAATGTCAAGGGTACCTTTTTTGAGGTTTTGTCGTGCTTAGCAACAGACACTTGGCAATCGGTAGCCCGATAAACGCCGTTGGCGCTTGGTAAACGTTTGTACTACCGAAGCTGTTGGGGTGTAACGAAACCGTTCGTTTGAAGTGAATCTGCATCGATGATTAGTCACTCGTTTCTTACTGGATTTGTGTTGTTTTTTTTTAACTCAAACTGATAAGAATCTATCTACCTAGAATATCATTCCCAAAATCATTCCATCGATATCGTTAAGTCATGTTGGCCAATTAGAACTTCTTCGTTAATTTTTTCACTCATCCAGCTCGTTATTTGTTTTGTCTTTAACCAACAACAACTACTTTCTCATCAGTTTCGTGCCATCTTGGCATCGTCTGCGGGGCGTTTACCGTTCATTGACAACAACAAACCAGTCCGATGATGACATCGTAACCGCAATGCGGCTGGTCGATTGTTCAGCGGAAAAAAACATCGGCGACCTTCCTTATTCTCGATGTGGCAAAAACCGGCTGTCCGCAAAAAAGTATATAGAAAAGACAAACACAGTCTCCTCTCTCTCTGGCTATGTATGGAGGCGATTTCGTGCAATCCTACCGACGCAGATTATTTCGTGGGCATCAGTGCTGTCGTCATCGACGGTTATGATGAAGTTCATTTCGTTCTCAGCTTCATAGCCGAGTTTCCGAGTTTGTGGAAAGAAAATGTTGAGCTATTAATTAGAAAATATCCGAACAATTACCCCGCGGAACACCACGATTGTCCAACATTGCACAAATGCTTCGGACTCGCACAGTTCGGTCAGTTTTCAAGTTCGTGGCCTAATAGCATTGAAGTTTTTTGATTTTATTCCCTCGCTTGGAAGAGTTATGAAATCACCACGTTTCGAGAATTTGCTACGAACGTACACTGCAAATAAATTGAATTGTTTTACTTACCTATGGAATTCCTAATAATTCGACAGTTACGCCACTGCATTGGCAGATTGTTGATTATGAACACAACGTAAAGATGATTGACCTTAAGCGGCATTACCTTGTATACACCACCCGGCACAAATTTGGTTTTCGATAAAATAATACTAACTGCCACCGGCAGTATCTTTATTCTAACTCGCCAACCAGTTCGACCACTACTGGATTACCGGACCAAGTTGGCATGCTCTTTTATCGACCTTCTGCCGAAATGATGCCTCTTATTCTTGCATCGAACGAGAGTTGTTTGTTTGTTTACTTGCAATCGGTGGAAATTCCATTAGTAGCATTCATTGTTCTGGATGTGATTCACCATTCGCAAACATAATAATAATTTCCCCTGAGTATGATTGGCTGTATCCAGAAATAGCAATGATGGTCTTCCGAAGTTCGGTTTATTTTAAATGTAGCAATCAATTAGATTAATCCGCTGATTCCTGTTCGAAATTCACAGTTGGCCTGAATACCCAAAACGAAGTTCATTGCATGAGGTCTGCAATGCGCAGCACCTTGGTCAATCTCTTATGCATAAGGATGCCAAAATATTCATTGACACCGAAAATGCGAATATATTATCAACTAGTTTGCCAATCGTTGCATAATACTGCGTGTGTTCAAAAAAAAGCTGGCAGATTCAATTACCAAGATTGTGGCGATGTGAAGAAAGTAAACAATGAATGAGGGAGCGCCCAGTTGAAGGATACTCTAGTGCATTTTGCTTGATCCAAAGAAACCGTTAATATATGCGCTCAATATACAAATGCTGAACGAACAGCATAAAATTTATTGCATTGTTATTTTCAATGGCTCAGAAAAACAACCTTGTACGTTCCTAAGTCTTTTCAAAAACTTGTTCTTGCGTTGGAGATGATAGGATAAAAGCTTTCGCCTTTATAATAATAATGATTACAGAGCTAATCGATTATTGGCCAATAAAAACCTGAGAATAAAAATTAAAAAGCTTCTAAAAGAAGCATAAGCGGTGTTGAAGACTTGCACTAGCATGACAACATGTTACACCAAGTTTGGTGCAGCAGAACTAAATTATTCTAAGAAAACAAATTGATTCCTGCGAAAAATCGGAAAAAGCTGAGAATAAACATAAGGCCAGTTGTTTATTTTGACTATTTTTGGAAGTAAACTAGCTTTTAAAGAAGATACTTAGTATGATATAGATCCTTGTAAGTGTTTATCATATTAACAATTAACAAACCTACAGAAATTTATTTTGTGAATTTCAGTTAAAACTTCGAAATATGAGCTATTTTTGCTGAATGGAACGGCAATGGAATGTTCCGTTATCCTTAAAATGACAAAACAAGGTTAAAGTCAACGGGAGATTGTGAATTTTGTTTTAAATGCACTTGATAATAAAAAAAAAACAGGAATCCACTGGAGGGCCCGGAACGACTTTCAAACAAATCCGTTGAAGCCTGTAAAGAAAATCAGTGAGTTCTCGAACGATCCAAGGACGGCTTGGCGGGCATGAATTGGTGATAAAAGCTCCAGGAAAATTACTATGTTCACACAGAAGCATCTTCTAGCGAGGTTGAAGCCCCAGCAAACAGCACGAAAAAGAGGAGTAAACTTGATCGGTTCTGATAGAAAAGGTCCGATTGGCTGCGCCTTCAAACGACAGTACACGACTACTTACTTTACTTTACTTTTATGGCGACAAATCGTTGAGATCCTATGCCGAATCCAGAATACGTCTCCACGAAACTCGGTCCTGGGCTGCTACTCTCCAGTCTCCTTTTATACCCGCTGCTTTGGCATCCTCGTCGACAGCACACATCCAGCGCGTGCGAGGTCTGCCTCGAAGTCGTCGGCCTCTATCCGGTTCTCTGCTAAATATTATCTTTGCCGGTCGCTCATCCGCCATCCGTGCCACATGGCCAGCCCACTGTAACCTGCCGTGTTTCATCAGCTTGACAATATCAGCGAGTTTGTATACTTCGTACAGCTCTTGATTCATGCTCTAGTTTGCCTCCGAGTATTGATCGCAGGATTCTACGCTAGAAGACCCCAAGCGCTCGTCGATCGGCCTCCTTCCACGTCCACGATTCATGTCCGTAGAGCGTCACCGGGAGGATCAGAGTCCTATAGAGCGCAAATTTTGTACGGAACTGTAGGTTACGGGACCACAGTACACGACAAAAACGTTTAAACAGGGAGGAGGCAACATCATGGTTTGGAAGTGCTTCTTCTGGTGCAGAATTGGTCCCCTTTACTGGATCGACAAGATAGTTGACCAGTACCTTAGTGGAATAGTGGCTCCGAAATAGGGTGACCATAAAAATGGCTTTTTTCAAGGTATTTCATTTTCAAAAATTCATAACTTTCAACCAGTTGATCTATTTTTAATCAAATTCAAAATAATTATTTCTAGTTTCAAGAAAAAAAAATACAAAATGTACATTTATCTGTTTTTACTTGTAAAATATATGAAAGTATTACAGTTTTTGTCGTGATTTCAAATTTAATTTACTCGAATATGTATAAAAAATATTTTTAAAAATTGCTCAATATATATATACAGGGTGACAAAAAGTCCGGTCACACAGGAAAATCTCAATATTTCAAAGAATAAGAAGAAAATCTGAATCTGGCTTTCATAGCTTTATTCAGTAACTCATAAAAATACTTCACAGACGATATCTCGAAATTACACCGCCTTTCTCTGATCGATCCAGCTTCAGACGTCTCGGAAAGTCGTCGCAAGCGGCGCGTACGTGCTCCATCGGCATCTCGACCCAGATTTTTGTGATAACTTGCTTGAATTGCTTCAAATTTGTTATTTTATAGTCGTTCAGCTTCGAGCTTCGATGTATCCCCACACGAAATAATCCAGTGGATTCAGATCCGGAGACGACGGAGGCCATTCATTCTTCGAAATGAAGTCGGTCAAGTTTTCCTCACACCACGCCTGAACAACCTTTGCGGTATGGGATGGGGCGCCATCTTGCTGGAAGCAGTAGTAATCGTCTTCAAATAATAGTCCAGCTTGAGGCAGAACATTTTTATTCAAAACCGTGTCCAGGTAGTACGCTGCGTTGATTGTGACCCCTTTATCGATAAAAATAAGAGGCAGTTAACCTCTCTTGCAAATGGCTCCCCAAACCATCACTGACGTCTTATTTTGGAACCGGGAAACGTTCAGCTTGTCCGCAGGAGCTTGCTGGAGGCTCACACTCCAAACTCGATCATTTTGGCGATTGACTGTTTGCTCCAAAACGAACAGCTTCTCGTCCGAAAATTTAATCTAGTCATCTGCGCGCCAACCGAGCAACTACCGCGACCGTTGGTACCTCTTGTCCTTTGTAGCTTTGGTAACCCCATGAACCACCTTCTTTTTTGTACGGTGTAAGTTTTAAATCCTTGCGCAGAAGCAGGTGGATTGATTCTCGGTTCATTTCAAGGTTCCTGGCCAGCTTCCGGGCAGATCGGGCGGAATTCCGGCGAATCCGGTCTCGTATAAACTTTTTCAGCCTTGGAGTTCTCACAGACCTTGGTCGTCCAGATCGTGCCTTGTCCTCGGTGCCTCCGGTCTCTAGGTACCGATTTATGGTCCGATACACGAATTTCCGGTTGATTCCGAGCGGTTTTAGGTGTTTGAATAGGTGTCCGGGTTTGTACCCTTTCACATATTCAGCGATAACAGCTGCTTTTAACTCTGCCATGGCTCACAACTCAATGAAAACAAACTGCACAGAAACGAAACTCTGCCACTTTGGGCAGCAAAGTTAACCCTTTCATTTGACATATAGATGGCACCAGAGAGATGCAACGTATAGGCTACAGGCGACCCCAAAAAAGTGTGACTGGACTTTTTTGTCACCATGTATCTAGAGTGAAATGTGCTCTTCAAATTGAGACCAAGACATTTTTTTTATGTTTGCCCCAAAAAGAACGACAAACAAAAGAAAAGTTGGGGGTGGTCCCAGCTCTACCACGTACTCCAAAACATAAATCTTATATATAAGCAATAAGCGTAGAGCAGAATCGCGCCAAATGACCTGGAAATACGCGAAAATTTAATCGACCATTTTTTATTGGAATGAAACTTTGTACACGTATTTGGCTTAGCAATCTGAGCATTTTTCACAGATGGAGAGATTTTGTACATCCATGAGTTATACTCTAAAAGGGCGTATGTCTTTTGGCATAGGTTTCATTCGTATTTGGTTGTATAGAAATACTGTCCGAGAATAAGTTGTAGGGAATTAAAAATGCATCATAAAAAAAATATACACTGTACAAAAAAAAATTCTGACCAAAAAAAAAAAATTAAAAATAAACATAAATTTCAATTAAAAAAAAAGAGTTGAATTTTTTTAACTTTTTTCTAAAGAAGCTTGAAGTTGATACGCAACTTTTACAAAAAAAAATCCAGGATGGAGAAATGAAAAATATTTTTTTTATGGTAGATTAATTTTTTTTATAAAAATTATAATTCAAACATTTTTCAAAATATTTGTATTCTGATGATTTTAAAAGATGCAGAGAGTCATTTTGAATCAAAAAGCTCTTGGGCATCTAAGGGCATCGGTTTACGAGTTATTTTGAATTTCAGCTCGAAAAATTATAATTATTTAGTAAAATACACGTTTATTTAGGAAAATAAGCGGTCTTAATTTGTCCGTGGTTCTCCAGCAAAAACCATACGTTCATTGGAATGCTTGAACAAAAATTTACTTATTTATATGTACCGTAAAACGGGGTAACATTGATCATTTTTTTCACTTTTTCGTGAGTATTTATATATTTTACAGCGAAAAATTACAGGTTTCATATTTTTAGAACCAGTACTGGCATCCTTAGCACTTGAGAAGTTAGTTTTTACAGCCCTTCGAAAATCTTGAACATTAAAAACATTTGTTTTTCGTCATTGTTTCAATTTTCCTAATTTAAGGCAACTTTGATCAGTTTCAATTTTGAATTGTTTTGAAACCTTTTTGAACTAAAAATGTTAGATAATGCTTTGATAACATGAGACGCTTCCCGGATTGACATCACGTTCTCCTTGACAGCTGTGTCGACGAGTTTAGCACTATGAATTATACGTACAAGCAGAAAAAAAGCCTTATAGCCCCAGCAGATTAGCCACGGTTCGAGTTTCTTCCAAACGCCCAACTTACTTCGCGAACGAAGGCTTTCTCGCTTGTAAGATTGCGCTCTAGTTGGACAGCAGATTCAGTCTTGCCTTCGGTGCAGCAGTCTAAAGGTGTTTTCAGTGCGTCAAAGCACATGTGTGAAGCTAATGATGGTGCGTGTTATCCGTCCCCAAACTGGCCACGCTTTTCGCGCACGAATCCTGGGACCACCGACGCTTCGCGAGTCCAAGGGGTGCTGATTGCGTTCTCTGTGCGCTTTCCGAATTGGTTTTAGTTGCAATTCCCTGCCACGAGATCCACCAGTTCGCAATGGCGGCCTCGCTATCTGTTCGCGATCAAATAGCTGGATGATTGCGCCGGTGATCAAATCACATAGAAAATTGCTTACCGCTCGTACGAACAGTGATGTTTTCGCGAAGTTTGCACCAAAATATCACCAGATTAATCGCCTTCTTTTCCCCGAGTTGATCCAAGCGTCGCGCGAGTTTTTCCCACTGTCTGCCACTGACGCAGAACGCACCTTCTCCTGGGATGGTCTGATGGTAACTCCACTTGCTGAATGTAAGGCTCTTCTGCTAATTCTCTCTGGCTGGCTGTTTATTCGTGTGCGTGTTCTCACGCGGCGGAAGGCGATTGGCAATTTAATTTGTTGTTCGGTTTTATATGCAAGCTAGTGCCCATGCGGCGTAATTGGGTCAATTTGGGTGTCACTTGTTGGGTTACACGTTCGGTCGATACTACTCATATTTAATTTTATTTCAATTGTTGACTTTGTTATTACGAGCTGATAATCATAGCTACAACACAAATGTAACACGGTATTCTAATGATGTTGAAGAATTCTAATAGTCATTTCCAATCAAAAAGCTCATAGTGATTAACTTTTTAGATGTATACGTTCATCAATTACTTTACAAAATAATGAATCAAGTTTCTCAAATTCAAAGAAGACTAGGCGACTTTGGTATTACCTAAATTAAATACTGTGATCTTTATTATAATTATGGTGATATCCAAGGCACGACCGCATTACGTTGGACTACGGTTTTTTATATCCCATCAAAACAAATAGAAGATGGAATTGTAACGCTAGCAATGGTGTTTCTAAATGTTGAGATACTAATGCGATGTATTTTATGCTAAATCAATGGATGACACTTTTTCATACTGCGCCTCCACGTCACACACGCAAAATTTTTCCTTGTTACTTAAAAAGGAATTACGAAAAATTCTCCTTTTGGTAACAAATCTGTTACTCAAAACGCTATAAAATTCTTCTCCAGTCAAATCATATATTCTGTACATGTTACGACTATCTAATAATGGTCGTTACAACCACATGCAAAATTTTTCACTTGTTCCTTTACAGGAAAAAATACAAAAATCTCCCTTTCCATCTTAGGAAACAACACAAATTGTCACATATTTCGCACATGTGTCACATATTTTTGGTACATATTTTGCAATTTTTTGACATCAAAGGCTAGGTTAGCTCCAGCCCAACATATTACGATAATTTCAAACCTTATCATACGCTTTTTGCGTAGTTGTGATTGCTATCAAGGTAAAAAAATTACCTTCTTTAATTATGATTTAGAGCATCTAAAAATGCTTTGATATTGTTCACAATAGACATAAGTTTGCTTGATTTATTTTACTTTTATTTTTGGATTGTCATTTGCCGACGACTTGGGATGTTTCGAGTTCTCTTGTTATTTATATAGTGCACACACCAAGCAAGCAAGTAAGATAATAACGAACGCTACCGCTGGAAGTAAACGCTGTGCAGTCCGCCGATTTGTCCATTTGGTGCAGAACACTGCGATCGAATGTGTCGCCTGTTAAGCCATGCTGCGTTAAAACCGGCTGCGAGTCGAGCTAGTATTCAGTCAACCGTCTTCTCACCGTTATAGGGTTGCACAACACTAAATTTCTGCAAGCTGGAGCTTTTATACGTGACTACTGAGAGTTAAATTTTCGGTAGGCGTGGCGTGTGCACTGGAGCGAGTAAAACAGATTTCTCCAAGTTTTTAAACCTTATACATTGGCTTAACTACGGAGGGGGGGGGGGGCTAGAGCCTCCTCCCCCTAGGATTTTTGTAGCCCTCTCTAGAGTTGATCACACCATTACTAATTTTGCTTCTCAAAATTGTATTGTATTTTTTTCTTCATCCATCATTTATTTGACACAGCAGAGATACAAATTAATGTTTAACGGTGCCAATTATATAAGGTGTTTTACTCCCTAAGGTATCTTAGTAACTAAAAGCAAATTATTGCTCCTCGCTGCCGACTACGAAATTGTACAGTTGGCACTAGAGGACTGGAAGTTTCTGAATAATAAAACTGTCTTTTATCGACCACACCAAAATAGTTGTTAATCTACTTCGACAAGGCAACAATTTGATAACAATAATGACGTCATTGGATACACATTTACTCTTTATCTTTTCCATGAAGCAGTGGTACAGAAGTTCAATTTTTCCTTCTAAGGTTCAATGCTGAATTGTATTAGCATGAATAGACTAAAAAGAAAACAAGTAATGCTACAACCATCTCTACAAGTTTTTATTCACCCAAGAGAAATACAAAAAGCAAAAAAAAAAGCTTAACCTTTTTGCATAAAAATTATGGATAATTAGCTTCCCCCCCCTCACCTTGAATTTTTTCTTAGTTACGCCAATGACCTTATACAAAGTTGTCAGGCATCGGAAAATGTAAGTTTTTACTGATCATTGTTATTTTTTATCTGTTAAATAAAAAAGTTTTTTGACATATTTCGAAATTTTGAGGGATATTGTACTTTAACCATGATTTGATAATGCTAGAATAATGAAGAGAAATATAAGAAAGGTGTCAATTCTTATGTGTTATGGAATGTATTGGGCGATGTATTGTGAAAAGGTTATCCGTAAGTTACGTAGACACGTTTAGAATCATTCATGGTCCCTCTTCTGTTAGATTTGAGCAAACACAAATTTCAAGCGTAGATTTTCACCAAACCCTCTTTCTCCCTCACAGTTCACTTCTTTCGTCTGTGATTCCAAAGGAGGCTATCCATTCTTCATTATATTGTATATTTTTGATAATTTTTGTGATTTGCGATCATCTCTTCGTAACCAACTCAAAGAGTTATTTCTAACATAAGATATTTGTGTATTGAATTCAGGTATTCAGTGCCTAAGCCCTAGAAGATTTCATTCGGTTTATCAATATTTTTCAATCGCGATCTCAAGAATACGGAAGCTAGTAGATTTTTACAAAAATGTTCGAATCTCATCAAGCTCTATTGTTACAGTGCACAGTGGTTTAAAAGTCGATTTTGACGCGCTAAATTGATAACTCCACGTACGTTGGATATACAATTATAACGTCTTCAGCAAAAATGGTGGGTAAGACCTCCTGCATCTTTTGGTGCTATGAGATTTGTGATTAATCCCCCCAAAAGTGAGATGAAAAATTTATTTTTTTGCTCCATCGAGATATAGAGTTGGTGTCTTCGGTAAAGTTATAGGTATAACCAATACGACCAACTTTTCCGAAGACAAAAAATTCGTATCTGCTACTCAAATTGACTTAGAGAGTTTTTATTGAAAATAGACTTGTCAAAACACATTTTTCAATGAAACATATTTTTTTATATTTTCTAGGCCTTCACTATGTTCTACAAAGTTGTTAGTAGCATTAATATACACAACTGTCTGGAAGGTACTATATTCGTATTGTTTTAAAAACTATGAGTTATGGGCTATTTTTTTTTTCGACATATTTCAAATCACAAAATACGAGGCTGCGTTTTTCAGTCTCATGTTGTCCTGCACTGCCGGTACCCGCATAACTGTCCCATACTGATTTTGGTCACTTTTGAGATATCATCGGGAATCGACTAAATTGTTATCATATTTTCTGGAAAAAAATTAAAATTGATACTTTTGTATGGAAAAACATGGAAAAAATACCAAGTTGTTTTTGTCCCATATTGAAAGTACCCGCATTACAGCCCCACTGCATAATGGTGCAAAGTGCAAACATATAATTTTGCTCCAGATTAGTGTATATCGGATTATTTTAGGCATATAGAAGTATGTCATTTAATTAACTAGACTAATGTTGTTTTTCTGTAGTACTATCTACGTTGCCAATGATACTGCAATTTATATGTTCTGAAATACTTTAACCACGCTTGGTAGGATGGTCACCATAGATACGAACTTATTACGTGGTATCTTGGTTTACAATATTAGTATTTTACCTGGTTAAATCATTATAGAGGGTAAAAACGAGGTTTTTTGTTATGAACACAACTTATCAGCAGAAAGTCGTGGACTAGCGAAATTACCAGCGTTTGAAAGTTCTATTGTGATACTTTCATATCCTTACTACCGAATCTGCATCTACCTGCCCCTAAGAAAGATACAGTAATTTGAAATATGTCGAAAAAAAAATAAAAAATAGCCCATAGCTCATAGTTTTTAAAACAAGACGAATATAGTACCTTCCAGACAGTTGTGTATATTGATGCTACTAACAACTTTGTAGAACATAGTGTAGGCCTAGAAAATAGAAAAAAATATGTTTCATTGAAAAATGTGTTTTTTCTTCATTGAAAAATGTCTATTTTCATCGATTCGTTGTCTTGCTTTCGTTTCGAACAGACGCAAATTGTTTTACTCCGGTTGATTCGAAATATAACAATATGGCACACGAGTTGTCGTTCGACGGGTATTGTTTTATCGGTTCGTTCTTGTGCAGTGCCCTGTGCGACAACAATAGCCTGCAGTTTATCAGCAGAAGCATCTTTTGCGCACTGGCAGGCTACCCCGCCAGTGGCCGGTCCGGTCACGCAGCTGGAATCATAGCAGCAAAAACATTCCCTCGCACCGCTGGTACCCCGCTAGCAGCACGGATCTCCATACGGCCGAGTGAGTGGATTCAACTGCAAGTCTCATCTACAAGGCCGCGCGCAAACAAGACCACCGTGATACAACACAAAACGGGATCATTCGATGTCGGCATTGTTTGTTTTGCTGAGACACTCTTCCTGATTGATCCAACTAGCAGCCATCAGGCAAAAGACCGTGTAGGCAAAAGACCTAGACGTTCGGTGAAGTATTCGCTTTATAATTATAATTTTTTTTTATTATCATTGTTATTATAATTGTTATTATTATTATTATTATTATAATTATTATTATTTTTCGTCCCCAATACGATTGTCTTTTTTTTTCATTTGATCCATCTTAACTTGAAAAATTGTTTTTTTTTATTTAATACCAATTATTTGATCCCCCGTATATTCAGATAATTATCGTTTGTGTGCGGTAGAGCGTAACGCTCCCGCAAAAATGGACAACAACCAGATGGAACTATTCCTGGATGTGGAAACGAATGGGGAAGAGATTGAAATCTCCCCCTGCAGTTCCCCCTGCCTTCCCCTGTACCATCCCTGCTACCTAGCCCTGTACCAAGGGTACCTGAAATACGGGTGAAAGCTTACCCAGATGCTTCGAAAGGTCCGTTCATAGTTTTTTTCAGGCCCATTAAGAAGCCCCTTAATATAATACAAATCGGCAAGGACCTGACAAAACAGTTTTCGGACGTAACCGAAATTATTAAGGTTAGACCGAACAAACTGCGAGTTGTCGTGAGTAGCTCGAAGCAAGCAAATGCAATTGCTAGCTACGAGCTCTTCACGAGAGAGTACCGCGTGTACATCCCTGCCAAGGACGTGGAGATCGACGGTGTGGTTATCGAAGGAAACCTCACGGTCGATGACATTTTGCGTCACGGGGTTGGCTGTTTCAAGAACCCCCTGATTCAAAATGTAAAGATACTGGATGTCAAGCAATTGCATTCAGTATCCATCGAAGAAGGGAAGAAGAAATTCCTCCCTTCGGATTCTTTCCGTGTAACATTCGCCGGATCTGCACTGCCGAACTACATCTCTTTGGACAGGGTTCGTCTGCCTGTACGCCTGTTCGTACCGCGGGTCATGCATTGCCAAAACTGCAAGCAGTTAGGTCATACAGCCACCTACTGCTGCAACAAGGCACGCTGCAGCAAGTGCGGAGGCAATCATGCTGAGACCGCTTGCAGTGAGGATACTGAAAAGTGTCTTTACTGTGAAGGAACTCGGCATGACCTTTCGGCGTGTCCCGCGTACAAACAGCGCGAGGAAAAAAATAGGCGTTCCCTCAAGGAACGATCAAAGCGCTCTTTTGCGCCACCCTCGACAGGAAACATCTTTTCCTTTTTGCCAACCGATGAGGGTACATCTGACGATCCCGTTGAAAGGTGTTCTTATGCCATGCCAGAAGGATCTAGGAAGAGGAGAATGCTTAACTCTCCTAATCTTTCTCGCAAAGGTCGTAAGATAACCCCTAGCGGAATGACCAATAAGCCAACACAAAAAGGAAGTAGTGAAAAGAAACCGTAGCAAGTACCTCCTGGTTTTAATTTCAATTCAAACCAGGAGTACCCACCGCTTCCTGGGGCACCGAAAACCCCTCGTGCACCCTTTGCTCAAGCAGAAAATAGAAAAGAAACAGGGTTTAAAAATTTCTCTGATATTGTGGATTGGATATTTAAAACGTTCAACATACCAGATCCCCTTCAAAATATTCTTCTTGCCCTCCTCCCCACAGTGAAAACCTTTTTGAAGCAACTAGCAGCAACTTGGCCCCTCATTTCAGCTATCATATCTTTCGATGACTAATACGTCGAAAGAGGTTTGGAATTTTATCACTGTATTACAGTGGAATTGCAGAAGTATCATCCCCAAATTCGATCTATTTTCTCATTTGATAAACACACACAATTGTGACGCGTTTGCGCTCTGTGGAACTTTTCTCAATTCAAACGATCAACTTAATTTCCACGATTTTAACATTATTCGTCGAGATCGAGACTCACACGGAGGAGGGGTACTTTTAGGGATCAAAAAGTGCTATTCTTTTTTTAGAATCGACCTCCCCTTGATCTCAAATATTGAAGTCGTTGCCATTCAAACGAATATGAATGGAAAAGACCTATGCCTTGCTTCGATATATATCCCTCCGTCCGCGCGGATTGAACAGAGGTAACTTACTGATATAGCAGAGTTGCTTCCTGCGCCTTTTTTGATATTGGGAGATTTTAACTCTCACTGTTCGCTATGGGGGTCGCTGTACGACGACAACCGATCTTCTTTAATCTGTAACTTAATCGACGACTTCAATATGACACTTTTGAATACTGGGGAAGCGACACGTGTACCTAATCCTCCAGCACGTGAAAGCGTGCTTGACCTATCCCTCTGCTCGACATCACTAGCGTTAAATTGCCAGTGGAAAGTAATCAATGATCCCCACGGTAGTGATCATCTTCCAATCGTTATTTCAATTGCTAATGGTTCAACTCCCCCGGATCCAATCAATATCTCATACGACCTTACACGTAATATTGATTGGAAGTCTTATGAGACGATTATTGCGGAATCCATCGAGTCTTACGAGGAACTTCCTCCGGAGGAAGAATACGCGCTCCTTTCTGGCTTGATCATCGACGCCGCGACTCAAGCTCAGACGAAACCGATACCCGGGGTAACGATTAGACGGCGCCCTCCTACCAAATGGTGGGACAAAGAGTGCTCTGAACTGTACGCGCGAAGGTCCTCGGCGTATAAGGACTACCGAAAGTACGGCTCTGTTAAGCTGCTTCGAAGGTACGAGGTACTCGACAGGCAGATGAAGAGCTTGATGAAAGCGAAAAAACGCGGATACTGGCGGCGGTTTGTAAACGCGTTGTCGAGGGAAACAGCGATGAGCACCCTTTGGCATACCGCCAGGCGCATGCGGAACCGTGACGTTTCGAATGAGAGTGAGGAGTATTCAGATCGCTGGATACTCGATTTTGCCAAAAAGGTCTGTCCGGACTCTGTACCGGAACAGAAAACCTTTCGCGACGCGTTATTAGTAACTACGGAAGAGCCTCCATTTTCGATGTTGGAATTTTCAATGGCTCTCCTGTCGTGCAACAATAAGGCTCCAGGGTTAGATAGAATAAAATTCAACCTGTTGAAGAATCTACCCGACTCTGCAAAAAGACGCTTGTTGAATTTGTTCAACAAGTTTCTTGAGCTAAATATTGTTCCGCACGACTGGAGGGAGGTGAAAGTCATTGCTATTCAGAAACCCAGGAAACCTGCCTCTGATCACAATTCATATAGGCCGATTGCGATGCTTTCTTGCCTCCGGAAATTAATGGAGAAAATGATCCTTTCACGGTTAGACAAATGGGTCGAAACAAACGGTTTACTTTCAGATACTCAATTTGGCTTTCGCCGGGGCAAAGGGACGAACGATTGCCTAGCGTTGCTTTCTACTGAAATTCAACTCGCATTTGCTCGAAAAGAGCAAATGGCTTCTGCGTTCTTGGATATTAAGGGGGCTTTTGACTCTGTCTCTGTAGAAGTTTTAAGCGCGAAACTTCAATCGCAGGGACTTTCACCAAATTTGAATAACTTTTTGCCCAATTTGTTGTCAGAAAAGCATATGTATTTCTCACATGGCGATTCGACAACTTCCCGAATAAGTTACATGGGCCTTCCCCAGGGCTCATGTTTAAGTCCTCTCTTATATAATTTTACGAATGTCTTGAAAATTCATGCATGCTACGGCAACTTGCTGACGATAGCGTTGTATCCATTACTGGTAGCGAGGCTAGCGATCTGCAAGGACCATTGCAAGATACCTTAGACAATTTGTCTGAATGGGCTCTTAAGCTGGGTATCGAATTTTCTCCGGAGAAAACTGAGCTGGTCGTTTTTTCTAGGAAGCATAACCCAGCTCAGCTGCAGCTCCTACTAACGGGTAAAACGATCTCTCAGGTTTTAGTCGCTAAATATCTCGGGGTCTGGTTCGGCTCTAAATGCACCTGGGCTTGTCATATTAGGTATCTAACACGAAAATGCCAACAGAGGATTAATTTTCTTCGTACGATTACCGGAACCTGGTGGGGTGCCCACCCAGGAGACCTTCTAAGGCTTTACCAAACAACGATATTGTCTGTAATTGAGTACGGGTGTTTCTGCTTCCGCTCCGCAGCAAACACACATTTGATCAAACTGGAGCGAATACAATATCGTTGTTTGCGTATTGCCTTAGGCTGCATGCAGTCGACCCATACGATGAGTCTTGAAGTGCTAGCAGGTATTCTCCCGTTGAAACATCGCTTTTGGAATCTCTCTTACCGGTTGCTAATCCGATGCACAGTTATGAACCCATTAGTAATTGAAAATTTCGAGAGGTTGGTCGACCTTCAATCTCAATCCAGATTTATGAATTTGTATTTTGACTACATGGCTCAAGATATTAACCCTTCTTCATACGTTTCCTCCAATGTCGCACTTTTAGGTACTTCTGACAATGCTATATTCTTCGACACCACCATGAAAACAGACATTATTGGTATCCCGGATCAATTGCGACCACAAGAGATCCCTAAGATTTTTTCCAATAAGTTTAAACATGTTAGTTATAATAAAAGGTTTTACACTGACGGATCTAATCTAGATCAGTCCACTGGCTTCGGTATTTATCATGAAAATTTTACCGCCTCTTACAAACTCGATGCTCCTGCTTCCGTGTACGTCGCAGAACTTGCTGCTATTCAGTACTCTCTTGGGATCATCGAAACCCTGCCCATAGACCACTACTTCATCTTCACAGATAGTCTCAGTGCCATTGAGGCTCTGCGATCGATGAAGCCTGTGAAGCACACCCCGTATTTCCTGGGGAAAATACGGCGGTTTTTAAGTGCTTTAACAGATAAAAATTACCGGGTTACCTTAGCGTGGGTCCCTTCTCATTGCTCGATTCCGGGTAATGAAAAGGCTGACTCTTTAGCTAAGGTGGGTGCTATTGATGGCGATATTTATGAAAGACCAATTGCTTATGATGAATTTTATAGCATTCTGCGTCAGAGAACACTCAACAGTTGGCAATTATCATGGAACTCAGATGAACTGGGACGGTGGCTACATTCCATTTTTCCTAAGGTATCGACGAAAGCATGGTTCAAGGGGTTGGATGTAGGTCGGGACATCATTCGCGTGATGTCCAGACTTATGTCCAACCACTACACGTTAAACACGCATCTCTTTCGTATAGGGCTTGTAGACAGTAATCACTGCGTTTGTGGCGATGGCTACCATGACATCGAGCATGTTGTTTGATCGTGTACCGAATACTGTGGTGCTAGGTCCGAGCTTATAGATTCCCTTCGGGCCCGAGGAAAACAACCGAACGTACCCGTTAGAGACATTCTGGGAAGCGGTGATCTCCAGTACATGACACAGCTATACGGGTTTATAAAAAATGCTGGAATTATAATTTGATTTTTCTTATCTATTTGTTAGATTACAATTCCCGTTATATACTGAATGAAAATGATACACCATGCTGGAGACACTAAATCGAAGACTCGGCATCTTCATGTTCACGCAGACACCTCAGACCAAAACTGCTCAACTGGAACATCACTGCTTAGCCATGTACAAATAAATAAATCCTGTAACTCAATATAGTTAAATTCAAATTTGTAACTCCCCTCCTCTCACCTTAAATCCCCACTAGCTCGTAGTCGGCAGCGAGATATAAAAAATGTGCCTCCCTCTTTTCCCTGCTAATTTAGAATTAAAAAAAATGTACTTGCCTCAGTTAAATATAAATTGTATCGTGCCGTGTCAAATAAACTATTTTAAACTAAAAAAAAAAGTCTATTTTCAATAAAAACTCTCTAAGTCAATTTGAGTAGCAGATAAGTTGGTCATATTGGTTATACCTATAACTTTACCGAAGACACCAACCCTGTATCTCGATGGAGCAAAAAAAATATTTTTCATCTCACTTTTGGGGAGATTAATCACAAATCTCATAGCACCAAAAGATGCAGGAGGTCTTACCCACCATTTTTGCTGAAGATGTCATAATTGTATATCCAACGTACGTGGAGTTATCAATTTAGCGCGTCAAAATCGACTTTGAAACCACTGTGCAGTGTTGGAATCCCTACAATGAATGGATATGAATTTTCAACCTGCGAGAGCATATTTCACCAACCACCATTTACGTAAGGCGTGTCCGCAAACAAAACATTTCGTAAGTGCGCTCTCTGCTGCAACGTCATTGCATCGTAGATCCGCAGCCGCAATCCGCGAGGCCTTTGGTCCGCTAATTTGCGCCCCAGTGTAAACAATCTTTCAATGTCATCTCGTTTTTCTTCGGAAGGCACGCTCCCCAAAAGAGTCAGCAGTCAACGAACGCGAAGTCGCTGATGTGTGCTAATCTTTGCATAGAAAATTAACCGCTGGCGATGCTGAAAAACACGTTCCGATAAATCGCTTAGGAAAAAGTGAGAAAATACTGGATTTTAGCAATCGAGTTTCAGTAATACACGAACTTTGCCTCATATAGACAATGGAAGTTATTTCAAATTTCAAAATGTGATCCAAAAATCATTCTGTGGTTACCAAAATCAGTCTAAAACATTTACATACTGAATCCCGTCGAAGACGGTACAGCGAGCTGGAATCAGCAACGATCGTCAAACAGACAGCTCACGCGCTTCGAACGGAGATGGAGCCAAACCAGTTGGTTATGTAAATTGCAAATCGAAAAACGGTATCACTTTTACTTCGGCCGGGTGCTCGAACTGTTCGATCTTCGAGTGCGCCCGGGTCTCCGATGTGCGGTGTGGAGGTCATACCGTCTGTCACGCGGGGTACATTGACACATATTTCTTCTCACTGTCACACTCTGTCCACTCTTATGGCGCGGCTGTTTATTGGCCCCGAATCACAACAGCGGCGGGCGCTGGCCTAAGCTACGACTTTTGCCAAAACCGAATGATGCAATGAATGAGCCGAAGTGAAGAGATTTCAATGCCACATGGTGTGGTATTTTAGAGCCGGGAAGAAGGCGGTTGGACCGAACGGTAATCGCTGGAAGTCGTTTGAAGGGTGCCGCAGGACGTGTGATGCGTGTCAATTTGAGCTGTGTTGAACACATCAATCGTGAACGGTACGCCTCCATCAAAATGTTCTACGCAGCGGGCCAGATTCTTCAGGTGAGTGGAAACGAATCATTCGTGGGGAATGTTTCATAGACTTGTGATGGATTTGTCTGAGGAATGAACGTAACGCGAATTACACGAGTTGCGTTTCGAATTAATGCCATCAATTTCGAGTTATAACTTTCATGTGTTATTTTTCGAATCCCGACTTTAAATTTTCCATTTCGTCTGTTACCCTTCAATATTCGATTTTGGAATGGAGACTCCCAGCTTTCTACTTTTAACGGCACCTTACTAAATCGGGCATTCAATTTTCAACTATCGAACTTTCAATTTTTGACCTCTGATTTAAGACGTTCGATATGTGGATTTGCAGCTTGAAGCTTTGACATTAATTTTATGACATTTAATTTTATATATCGATTTTCAAAATTTATATTTATATTAAAGATTTGTTTCATAACAATTCCATATCGATTTATAATTTTCAATTTAGTTATACCTTTGATTTTTGATTTCAGCTACCAATATTCAATATTCAATTCTCAATTTTCAAAAGTTAAAAGTCAAAAGTCAAAAGTCAAAAGTCAAAAGTCAAAAGTCAAAAGTCAAAAGTCAAAAGTCAAAAGTCAAAAGTCAAAAGTCAAAAGTCAAAAGTCAAAAGTCAAAAGTCAAAAGTCAAAAGTCAAAAGTCAAAAGTCAAAAGTCAAAAGTCAAAAGTCAAAAGTCAAAAGTCAAAAGTCAAAAGTCAAAAGTCAAAAGTCAAAAGTCAAAAGTCAAAAGTCAAAAGTCGAAAGTTTAAAGTCAAAAGTCGAAAGTCGAAAGTCAAAAGTCAAAAGTTAAAAGTCAAAAAGTTTTATTTTATTTAATTGAACATTTATAACTTACATGAAAACAGATGTGAAAGCGCTCTCCACCCAAAGAGTTTATCAACTTTAGCTCGAAAACCGTCCTACTTTGCAAAACAGTTCACGATCACAACCATCACGACCACTGGATACAAAAGCACAACAACCTCTCGACATTCAATGTCAAGTGCAAATTATGTATTTTATGATTACGACCAATTGCCTCATTTGTTATGGAAACTATTTCCAATCGAGTCATCTATAAATCGCATCTTCTCCCCCATAAATGACCAATTGCATACTCATGCAGACGCGGTCGGACTGGAGGAATTCCGCTAGGGGGACAAACATTAGCTAGTACCGGCTAGCAGCTCAAAATGCTCGACACATTTCGTATGTAAATTTAAAGCGCACCTCATCGAACATGGCATGCATACCAGTGTCGACATTTATGTGGCCCTAATGAAACTGTGGAAGTAGCGTTCAAGCACTTTGGAATAATGCAACTCGTGCAAGAACAAATCTAAGATGGGCAATTTGCAATCGAAGATTTTTACTTCGATTACAAATTGCACATCTTTGTTTCCAGTCGAACTAATACAATTAAGGGTCTAACTGCAGCGTTGATGGTATCTATAAAACAACAAACATTTTCATGCGGTAAAAATGTGATGCAGTAGTTGTGCGTATAAATAAATTGCCGGGTGCTATCGAATTGGCTGGCTACTTGCTATGCACACGTAAAAGGTTGCTCTGTGAACTTGAATTTTCAGCGCGGCACTCGACAGTGTACGGCACAACATACGAATGTTCCGCTTGGCAAGATAATTACCGGGTTATTTTAATTCGGTTGACTACCGGTAGTGAAAGGGAAGAGGTTACGCCTTAGAATTGGAGTTTTATTTTAAGACGGTTACGACTTTTCTTTATAAATAGAATACAGTGTTCATTTCAGAACTAAAGTTAAGCAGCTCGTGATTTTGTATTATGAAACTGATTTTATGGATTTGATGAATAAACAGGAGAAAAATTTGCACGCTCCATTTGAGTGGTGTACGTGATACGGTAGCTAATCGTGACTACGTTCTAAAATGTACCAACAAAACATACGAACAAGTCACATCCTTATGGTTTTCAACATTTGCATAATGACAAAAACCCAGCTCATCACTTCAAACCAATTCGATTAAAAAGCGATGCAGCTCGAGCTCGAACGTCCTTCGCCGCCAACGCGACCCGATGATGACGGCAACGTGCGTTTCCTCATACGGTGAAAAAGTCCGGTTGATATGCATGTCCGTAGGCCATTGAACGGCATTGTCGAATTCGATGCATGCCTTTACAGTGACGATGCGTGCGACTTGCTTCGAACTCTTTCCGTTCAATATATGGAAGTGTGAATTATTAAATGCGATAGGTTGCTATTCTTCGAATTTCGTCGATATATAAAAAAATCGTTAATAGGTCGCGAAAATTAACATCATGTTTGATATTGAAATCTCACGTGAGAAGACTTTTATGTAAAATCGCGCGTTAATTTTGAATCACTGAACAGATTGTTCGAAAAAATCGCCTCTAGCTGTCAGCAATTCAGATAATCGATGTTTTGGCATTCTAAGCAGCTAAGGCTAACTTTTGTTCTCTCTGAAGAACATCCAGGACAAAAACAGTAAATTACGACTTTTGAAAAGAAAAAAATGGATATGAACGATGATATCTCCCAGACGGTCGTCGTGTGAGTTCGAGTCTCGGCTCGGGAAAGACTGTTAGTGTCAGTAGGATCGTAGCGCTAGCCCCGCAATTTTCCTGAACTAAACTTAACAGCCAACCAAAGTCTGTGTATAAATAAAAACAGAAGGTCGAGTTCCGAATCGGAGTGTAGCATCAAGGCTTTGCATTTTCTATATGAACGATGCCTTAGAGCTCGAACTGGAAAAAACGAAAGATTATAGTTTTTACCAGACGTAAGTAAATGGAGAAACGAACCCGACAAGTAATTACTCGGTGGCCTTTTGGCGCACTTCAGAGGCGGCTAGAGACACCAAAATTCACAGGAATGGTTTGAAAGATATTTAATTATCTACAATTATCGCTGCTTTTTTTAAAGTAATGTAATTTTACTTTACAAAAGCATGTAATCGCTTGGAAATGGCTTGGCGAGTTGATACCGAAGTAAGCTGTTTCTGTGTTTGGTATAGATCATCATCGAGCAATTCTTCCAATCTAACTTATTCGAAGGTCTTTGGCCTTCCTTCATGCGGACAGTCGTCGACATCGCACGTTGTTTCACGGTGTCTTTGGTAGAAGAAACTTATCCGAAAAAATTAGTATCGCTCTTATACTCATCATTCGAAAGGTCCAAGGTGTCCCCATTAATATGTTTCTAAAATTGAAATGTTCTATCGGCGGGTCCAGAACAATTTTTGTTCAGACTTTTTTTTTGTAATTGAGAAGCTAGTGGAATGGGAACTTGTATACTTATCAAGGGATTCAGGTGCTGGGGGGCGCGATCAGATAATGTTGAAACATTCAGGTTTTTTTTATATAATTAAACAATATTTGGCATGATCTTAGATTTTTTGAAAAGGGTAAAGTGGGGTAAAAACGACTCGATAATTTTGAGTCCAAAAACTGCTGAAAATTTATATGGTAATTCTATCCTATAAAAATATACAATGTCGGTTATTGAAAGTTGCTGTCGAGGTTACATGAATAGATATTTACATTTTGCTTCAAAAACATGGTGATCATCAGAACTAGGTCCTAAATTTAAACAATACGTTTTATAAATCAAATCAAAAGTTTTTATTGGACGATTCAAAAAGTGCACCGTTTAAAAAAAATCGATTTTTTCATAACAAGGTTTAGGCCATCATTTGAACCTGTTGCACAAGGAGCGCAACTCCGTTTTGTATCGATGTCCTCCAATCGAACTTAAATTTCCAGGGTTTGTTCACTAATGAAATAATTTGTACATATGAGTTTTTTGGAAAAGAAGTTAGTGGGGTTAAATGCAGAGCGGGATTCAGGTATTGAGGGCCCGGGACAGGAATTTTTGTGGGGCCTCTTCTCTCAGTTGAAATGATTTAACGTTTCGGTTTAAATAACGATTCAAAACGTGTATGAATAATGAAATTTTCTTTACAATAACATCAAATTAAAGCTCTTGAGTTGCTCTATAAAACGTATAGCTTAGACACAGGGTCCAGCTGTAAAAATCACCATTTTTTGAAGAAAAATGCAAATATCCTATAACGAAACCACTACAGCAACTCTTAACAACCGGTATTCTGTATTTTTTATAGGATAGAAGTACTATGTCAATTTTTGAAGAAATCAATCAAATCAATCAATCAAAATCATCAATCAAAATCAATGTAATCAAAGTCACAACATTTTATTTGTTTTCAGCTGATTTTCAATTCCAAATTTCCGAGGGTCTTTTTTACCCCACTTAACTCTTTCTAAAAAATCTGATAATATGTAAAGCTTTGATCTGTTATATAAATAAAAACAACCCTGAATATTTCAGTACGATCAAAAAACCCTGACAACTTTTTATATTTCTAAAATATTTATTTCCATATTTATTTCCATTTCACTAGCTTTTCAATTACAAATATATGTTCGAAAACAAATTGTTCTAGACCCCCCGATAGAACATTTCAATTCAAATTTTATTTAAGGGGACAACTCAAGCTTTCGAATGACGAGTATTAGAGTGATACTATTTTTTTTTATAAGTCCTTCAATCAGGGACAGCGTGATGTTTAACTTAGAGCACAATTTCCGCAAAATTTTTTTTAACACTCGATGCGCTTAAGCCGCCGTTTTCTTTGAATGGAATGAGAGAAACAACGCTTCCCGCAAATGACGATTATTTGCAATAAAATCAGACACTTTCACACAACACTTTGTTTATCATACATTCAGCTGGGTCATCACGTTTCTGATATGCCAAATTCGACCAGCACTTATTTCTGGCGCCATTTATTGGCTTATCTGATATTTTAAATTTGTTTTCTTCAAGAGTCATTTACACCCAAAAACCTCAACAGCGTACCGATTTATTTTCGGGTCGCTGAGCGTGTTAAGTGCACTTTTCTTCGTATATCTTTTCAATATGGTCTACCGCTTCGGACTCGGATGTTTTTGCTTACTAACATACTGCCGTTCTACGCATAGTTGTCCCATGTTACGTTTGGTCGATTTTCGTTTTTTATTACCAATGAGTCTATTTTATCTATATTTTTGAATGCAATCCGCCCTAAACTACACACTCAAATGGTGCAAGCTGGAAGGAATAAACGTCAATCCTTCAATACATTTAGTAAAAAGTGGGGACTCAAGCCGAGGATGATCCACTGGATATACTCAGCAATAGTGAGACCCAGAGTAACATATGCTTCGCTAGTGTGGTGGCCCAAAACCACACAAATATCAGCTCAGAAGAAGCTAGATAAACTACAACGTCTGGCATGCTTATCAACAACAGGAGTAATGGCCAGTGCACCATCCAAAGCCTTAGAAGCTCTTTTATATCTTCTACCCTTGCATCAATATGTACAACTTGAAGCCGAAAAAGGTGCTCTTAGGCTCAAACGTGTTAAATTTTTTCAGGAAGGAGATCTACAGGGACATTTACGAATCCTCAAAAATTTCCAACTGAACACTTTAGTAACCATGAATGAAGATCGGATGGACTCTAAGACTAACTTCAGTGTTGCTTTCAAAGTTATTGAATCCAATCGCACCGAATGGGATGAAGGAGGTCCTAAGGTTCGTCCAGGATCAGTCATTTTTTATACAGATGGCTCTAAAATGGGCGAGTCTACAGGCGCTGGGGTCACTGGACCAGGAATAAATGTATTAATTCCAATGGGACAGTGGCCCACAGTTTTTCAAGCCGAAATAAATGCTATTTCAACATGCACAAATATTTGCTTAGCTAGGAAATATAAATATGCCAATATCTGGATTTTCTCAGATAGCCAAGCAGCCTTCAATGCATTTCAAGCATATACATGCCAGTCGAAGTTGATATGGGATTGTATTCAATCCCTACGACAACTAACTGCAACAAACGTTGTTAATCTATACTGGGTGCCTGGTCACTGTGGTATAGAAGGTAATGAAAAAGTCGATCTCTTAGCAAGTATTGGTTCTTCAACAGCATTCATCGGGCCTGAGCCATTATGTGGGGTATCTTCATCCTGTTTGAAATCTGAGCTCAGAGGCTGGGAATCAATGATGAGTGATGCTAACTGGAGGGCTTACTCCAAAGCAAGACAATCTAAACTATTCATTACACCATGTAATAGAATCACACGGAACCTACTCAGTATGAATAAAGCTGATCCGAGTACGTTAACTGGCCTACTGACTGGACACTGTCCGAGTAGGTATCACCTTAAAAAAATAGGTGAACTGACAGATGACATATGTCGTTTCTGTAATTCTGAAGTAGAAACCTCGGAACACTTACTATGCCAATGCAGTGCATTGATTCAGCAAAGACTGCGTATTCTTGGAAAAGGTGTTCTTACGCTTAACGAGATATGATCTGCTGAACTAACGAAGGTAAGGAACTTCATCAAAGAAGCCATACCTTCTTGGGGTGAAATGCAAAGTCTGGGGGCGACTATCACTGATACCCATAGTGATGGAACGAACCGACAGTGCATATAAAGTAACGCGGAGTATACCACAATCATGGGCGCAACTAAGGAAAATTTCTAGGGGGGGCTAGTTTTCATGTATGTCATTTTAAAAAAGAGAAAAAAGAGTTTGAATATGCTTTTTTAATGACGCTTCAAATAGTATCGTAAAAGCAGAAAAAATCACTTCGGGATAGAATCTCCGAAGATGTACTGAATATCTTGAACACATCGTCAACGCCAAGCTCTTTCAGCAACAATGATTCGATATTGAGGAGAGCTAGATTTGGTAAACGGCTGGGCAGTGCTTTTTAACAGTTCACCCGTACTAGCTAGAATAAAATAGACCCCACTGTGGTTCAAGGCATAATGCCCTATTCCTACCTCCACGTGGTACCGACTGGGATACGAGCAACCAAGGAAAAACCGGTGAACCGGTGGGGTAGTTGTTCTCCTTAGAGAGCTGGTTGTCTGCGCGTCTACCCCACAGGCTAGGGGCGGCTCAAACAGCGACTGATCCGGACCGGACGGTTGAACTATGAAATGCGGTGTCTCGCCGGCTACATCCATGGCGGCAGCTCCGTCGCAAGACTAGGCATCGCAGTCCTAGTAAGGCAGCATACTGAAATAAACATACTACGGAGAATCAAGAATTCAAACGAACGACGATTAGAAGCTCAGTACATGTAACAGTAGATCGCTTAATGACCCGGATGTCGACCGGATTCTGCTGGATCAGCTATAACCCCGCCACTTCGACATCGTTGCGCTCCAGGAGCTTTGCCTGAAAGGAGAGAAGGTACGGTGGATTTGTGGCCGCAAGGCACAGTACCACCAAAGCGGCAGGCAATCGGCGACAGGTTGTGTTTGTTGAGAATTAAAGGCCGGTTCCACAACTACACTATTCCCAATGTGCACTGCCCTCACGAAGGAAGACCCGATACAGGGAAAGAAGCGTTCTACGCACAGCTGGAGAAACTCTACGATAGCTGCTCGCGTAGAGATATCAAGATCGTCGTTGGGGACATGAACGGAAGGATAGACTTATATAAGCCGGTTATCGGCCCGCACAGCCTGCTATGCACCAATTTCGCAGCTTCCCGCGGATTAGCAGTCCAAAGTCCCTTCTTACCTCGACCAACGTACAGCAAAACAAATTGACCACGTTCTCAACGACGGCCCGTTCTTCTAAGACATTACAAACGTACGCACCAATCACGGTGATGATCGGACATGACCACTTCGATACAAAAAACTACAAAACCCTGATAACCGGTAGTCCTTTACGGAAGTCCTTTTGATATTTTCGAACAGAAGGTGCCTATCAGCGAACAGAAGGTGACTATCTACGGTGGAGCACAAGCGGACGACGGATAATGGCTACAGCGCATGAACCATGAGCTACAAACGCTGCTTGGAGAGAACCCCATTGCACACCTGGCGAAAGACATTAGGTTGCGGTGGGCCGGTCACATCGTAAGAATGCCGGACGACAACCATGTGAAATCACTTCTCTTCAGCAACCCTACCGGCACAAGAAACTAAGGGGCGCAGCGTGCATGATGGCTCGACCAGATCGAAAGAGACTTGCGAGTGATGAGACGTCTGGGGAACTGGTGAAACACAGCCCAAAACCGACTGGTAAGGTGAGTAAGAGAGCAAGGGTTGAGAATCGATCCTGGGTGCAGAACTAGTTCTTAGCCAATGAATGACGACATCTCAATTTGTGTGGATTTTGATGCTCTGATAAGTAGTATGGAATGTATATATATTGAATACAATCATTCTCTGGGAAATTCTAGGGGGGGGCTAAACACGTTCCAGGGGGGGCTTCAGCCCCCCCTAGCCCCCCCGTAGTTGCGCCCATGACCACAATATATCTACAAGGGAAAGGATGTATATTTTTGAAAAAATTTCAAAAAAAAAACATTGTTTGTTCCGAAAGTCTTGAAAAACCATACCAAATCTGTTTGTCCAATCGATGATATTCTATACATATTTGTCCCACTAGATTTTTTCTATTCTAATCGATCCCACTAATCACTAATTCCCATATTCAAAACTTGGGAAGTGCTACAGAGCAATAAAAACTTCTCCTTACAACGTTTGGCTACATCACGGGTGTCAGTGATTCGGTACCGAAAATTACTTTGCTTGATTATTTAAATGCGTTTATTTGATTATTTAAACCTTGTGTGCTGGTTTGTAATCTGAATATCTTTCCTTTTCGAGCATAAGAAGATAAACGCATGAGATTCATACTAATTGTAAGTTATAAGAACTCTCTTTTGTGTGTAGCCGAAACGGTGAAAGCCTAAAAACGTTCAAATATGGGCAATCTGAAAAAACAATTCTCCTTTGTAATTGTAAGTCATCTAATACTTAGTCAATTAATATAATTTTCATCTCGACTATCATCACCTGATTATAAAGACAATACGATTAGCGTGATCATTTTCGTGAAAAATTAAACAGCCTTGTATCCCCAAAACGAACTTTGTATTGGGAAACATCGAATGCATGTGGTGGGACTGATATGCGTAGAAATTACCTATTGGAAGGCAAATTTCTCGGCATTATTGTCCCAGTGGGTATTTTTATGGAAAAGAGTGTTAAACCGCAAAACGTTCAACTAGATTTATTGAAAACAGTCTATTGCAAGGTAAAACTACTTAAAAACCCATGACTGCATTTGTCAAATTGGCGCAATGCGTAAAAGTATTGTTAAACTTTAACATCGTTTTTCTCGTTTGCATGATTTGGATCATGGGACAACTATGCGTAGAACGGTAGCATACCTCCCATATTATTGCTCCAAATAGATAAGAGCTCTCTCACGCCGTTTCCGAAGCGGCATGTTATGCAACTTCAAAGCACCTCAGGTTTCTCTCTATCAAATGTTTGTTTGGGGTCTATGCTTCCAAATGAAAGTTGTTAGAAAATAATCTAACGGGGAACACTTGAATAAAATAGGTTGAAATTTTTTCCATTATTTTCACCCATTCATAAAGACGCTAGGAACACTGAAATATATAGAGATAGAGCTAGAGCTAGAACTAGAGCTAGAGCTAGAGCTAGAGCTAGAGCTAGAGCTAGAGCTAGAGCTAGAGCCAGAGTTAGAGCTAGAGCTAGAGCTAGAGCTAGAGCTAGAGCTAGAGCTAGAGCTAGAGCTAGAGCTAGAGCTAGAGCTAGAGCTAGAGCTAGAGCTAGAGCTAGAGCTAGAGCTAGAGCTAGAGCTAGAGCTAGAGCTAGAGCTAGAGCTAGAGCTAGAGCTAGAGCTAGAGCTAGAGCTAGAGCTAGAGCTAGAGCTAGAGCTAGAGCTAGAGCTAGAGCTAGAGCTAGAGCTAGAGCTAGAGCTAGAGCTAGAGCTAGAGCTAGAGCTAGAGCTAGAGCTAGAGCTAGAGCTAGAGCTACAGCTAGAGCTAGAGCTGGAGCTAGAACTAGAGCTAGAGCTAGAGATAGAGCTAAAGCTAGAGCTAGAGCTAAAGCTATAGCTATAGCTAGGGCTAAAAATAGAGATAGAGATAGAAATAAAGATAGAGATAGATATTCAAATTTAAAGACGACTGTAGCATGAAAGACGACTGTAGCATTCGAGGGAAATACGGCTTTTTCAGTCTTAAGGGTGTATCAAAACGCTACTATGTCTTATATCCGACGTTTCGGCCTTTGGACTTGGCCTTCCTCAGGGGACATAAAGTTGTACCGTTTTTCGTTCAGTGTTCAAAGCTTTACGATAGGTTGTCATAGCTGGTAACACCAAGATAGAGTCCATCAGTAGCAGTAGCCATCAGTGCACAATGATCCAAGAATGCAATCTAGCGGAACAAAATTAATAACTACCGATCGTGTTGGATTTTTGAGATGGTGTTTTCGGCAATGTACATGACAATCATCAAGGAATATTTTTGTATTTAAATATTTGTATTAAACGTGTACTAAACTAGTTTCAATTTTTTTTTCTCAATTTTTTCAGTTCAGAAGGATGGTTTCTTTTACAAAGCTGTTTATTAGCCAATAATATGAAACTCTTCCAAAGTCACAACTATTCAAGAAGCCATAGTGTATGTGATATTGATATTTTAGGACTAAATGGACAAAAAACTTTTATTTTCATTTTTTTTTCATTTTTCTAAATGTACACACAAACTCTATGAGTTTCTTATTATAAATCCTTTTAACTTTGAACTTTGCCGCAGCGATAGGATGGCTATAGCCTGCTCTTTTTGAGATATTTAAAATAAACAAAAATTTCGATGATTTTTTTTAAATGTCATATTTCCATTAGCGCACTAAACCAATAAACAACTTTGCAAAAGAAACCACTCTTCTATATTGAAAAAAATGAAGAGAAAAATTAGTACTAGTTTAGTACACGTTAAGTACAAATATTTTCATACTAAAATATTCCTTGGTGATTTTCATGAACATTGTCTCAAAAAATCAACACGATCGGAAGTTATAATTTTGTTCTGCTAGATTGCATTCCTGGTCCACTGTGCAGTGGTAGCCAACAGTGGCACAGGCGGCATTTCTTTTGGTAAAATTCTACCTTATTTTGGCAATCACACAAATTTTTTGTATACTGTCAATCTTGTTTTGCCACTGTGTTGTTAGAGTGCCTTAATCCCCACTGACTTGTGGGCACAGAGTTGTGATTATATCAGATATTAAATTGAAGAAGAAGTCTTTATAGGGACGACAAATAAATGATTGAAGATTTAATATTTTATCGTTTTGCGCTTTAAATAAAAGTTAAATGTTATCTTATTTTGCGTGCACTCTGACTGTTGAAACTTGTTTGTGTCGCATAGTGTTTGTTCCATCCCTGTTCAGTGATGTCGTATTTGTTCGTCCAAAGTACAATTCGGTAGCACTCCAACTTCTCATTTGCAAAAATTTTAAAAATATTCAATATAGGGGAACTGCTCCATTATTCATCGCAGTAAGCCGATATTCACGAAGAATGCACGGATTAAACACCAAATTTTCACGAAATCATTGAACAAATAAACTAAATATGCTTACGTGCTCTTATGGAATCGTGCAGCATTGTATATTTAGTAAAATAAGCTAAGTGCTTTCGAGTGCAGATGCTCGACTTTAATATCGAATTTAGTGCTTTTAAATGAGTTTTTGAGGATTATACTTTATTAGGAATCTAAAGTGAACTGAGAAGAATCCATTCCATGGATTAGCAGATTGGTTTAAGAAGAAAACATGCGTTTTTTCCTATTTTCAATTGTGTTTTCATATTGTATGAGATGAATATGTGGGCTGAGATGAATAATGGAGCAGTTCCTCTACTAGATTCAAAATGTTAATCAAGAAAAATATTACAATGCTGTCTATACTGCCCCTGTTTACATAGTTGACGTAACAACCAACACCATCATTGCGAGAAAAACGCGTTTTTGTTATTTTAACCCAAATCATTATATTGAAATATAATTTCAACAAAAAAGCCTGTCAATTTTATGAAGATTGATGTTTGAAAAGAGGCCCAATGGATTTTACGAGTCGGCCCGTGGTAATTAATCCAGAAAAACGCATAGCTGTTCGCATAGCTTGGCGTAAAAACTTAACTACTTCCTACTCTGCCTCGAAGTTGATTCAGTTTTATCAATCGTGATTCGGTCAGACGTCAGTTATTGTCCATCGGCAGTTTCAATTACACAAACATGCACAAACACACACACACACACACACAAACACATGCATAAAGACTTACATTTACGCTAAGGCAATCGTTGCATGGAAAAATGCAAACTTGACAACACAGAGCCAGGACAAAGTTTTTCTTTGGTTCAATTTATGCTCATCGACAATGCTAAACCTGCCGGATATGGATTACTCGTGCCTCTGATTGGTGCATTACATATGCATGTACATAAATTTGTATGAAAATTAGTATAGGAAAACTTTTGCGCATGTTTCTTTCTAGAGAGCTATCGATCAATCCGCTTCCGGTAGTGTCATGATTGTTTGGGGCCCCAAATAGAACCTTAAAAACGTTCTGGCAAATCGAATAAGTTTACCCACCGTATTATACACTCACGTTTTAATTATTTCATCTGATGCCAATATCCACTAGTAGGGGGAAAGGACACGTTGACTTTATACCTTCCTGAGGCAGAGTGTTATGTAAAAATATTAATATACAATACAATTATTCAATCCCACTTTCCCCTTTTCCCCTTTCCATGGAAAGTCAAATTAAATAAACGACTTAACTCAGACAAACAGACAGTAGTTAGACAGTCGATTAAAACGACTTAACATAGACAATTGCACCTTGTATGGAGTAACGCCAGTTTTTGCAACCAATTGGCATTTACGCCAAAACGTTTTTCCAATATTTCTCAAAAGTTTCAGAACAAAATGGTTTTCTTTTTGTTTGTAGTGTATGTATCTTAAAGAAAGGAAGTTGAATCAACGAAAAAGTGCATTTTGGTCATTTTGGCTCTTACGTCAACTATGTAAACAGGGGCAGTATAGACGATCAACGTTCATTCACCAGAAAATTTCTTCAGTTTAAAACAGGTTTGTCTGAGTACAATAATTTGTACAAAAGTATCAGGAGGGTTTTAGACAAGGCCACGACCGCAAGGTTGACGTAGAGCTGTTCGTTGCAACAAATGGATTTTTGCATTCGGGAGTACCATGGAACGGGGTGAAATTGATCAATTTTTATGACAATTTCCAATTAACTAGTTTCATGTACATTTTTCCCGAAATAGTTTAATTTTAAAACAAGTACTGGTATGTGCTCCAGTAAACCTCTATGGCTGTTGGTGAAATTTTTATCGTCTACTTCATGAAATAAATTCGATAATTCTATAAGGTACTATGAGGTAAATTGGGGTGAAATTGATCACCGTTGAAATCCATACATTCTTTTGGCAATGTGCTTTTTTTCGATATGCTAAAGATAAATGGTGATTTCTGTACAGAAAAATATCATTTACAGCTAGTTTGGAAACGTAAATAACGATATTTCAGGTTAAAATTTGTTTATTTTGGTTCACGAGCTGCTTGTTGCTAAATTTGCTCTTATTTGATCGTCGTTAGACCGATTTCAATTCGGATTGTTGCAAAAGCTTAAAAACTAGCTCTAAAAATTAAAATTTTTGTGGTTTTCTGCTAATTCATCAGTATTTCTTTAATAGTATGGAATGATCATTGTTGAAAATTACAGTTTTTGAGTTTTTATCAAACTTTACTCACTTCTCCAAATTTAACGTAATTAACCATCAACTAAGATTACTTCAAATAAATTCAATACATGTTTTTGTTATTTGGAAACTTGTTTGATCAAATTTGATTGAGTTTTGACTGAGTTAGAAGAATTGTTCGAAAATATGAAAAATTGCACCGGGCATGCAAGGGTTAACTTTGACAGGTATGTGAATCATGCAAAAGTTGCGTTTAAGAACACGTGAACATTGCCTAGTGTTGTAAGAGCAATATCTTTTGATTAGTATTTCTTATCACGAATTTTCAGGTGATCGATTTCACCCCACTGATCAATTTCACCGCATTCCACGGTAATTCTTTGAATAACGTTATTTCAATGTTTATAACTTTTAAACAACACTATTTATCAGTGGAAATTTCTGGAGATAATGTGGTGGCCCAGAGAAGATCTTTGGTTATTTTCCAGGACTTAAAAGGTAATATCTTGAATTTCCAACTGACCGTAAATCGAGCTCAGATGCCGTTTTGAATCTTTAAAGTGTTGTCACATTTTTTCTCGGTTACTTCATTAGTATTGGGAAAGTTATTGTTAATACTTGCTATATGACTCATATTAGCTCAGTAAGGCGAGTGTTTCCTACGTGATTTTTTTGAAAAACACGATGAGTTTTTAAAATTTTAACTGAAATTAGCTGCATTTATCGAGAAATGCAAATTTAGTTTTGTCAGCCCTATCTAGCAACATTTCTGGTTAAAAGTGATATTTTTTCTGGATTGCTTGACTGATTTTTTAAAAATCATCCAGGGGAGGTAAACTTGTCATGGCTGTTGTTGTTGGATTTATTTTGTTAGAAAGTGTTCTATCAATATTCTTTTCTCGATGAATGGGGCTGACGTTTATATTGCATCAAATTTTTGAGGATAACTGAAGATGGTCTCATGAAATAAAATTACGTTACTTTCGGCTGTTTGTTTCCGTAATTCTGTATTTCAGAGTAGGTTGAGTTTGCCACTGCAAATTATTTAATCCCGTTAGGTCCATGGAATTTATAACTATGTAAGCAAGAATGTTATTTACTTAGTTTGACCAAAACGGCCAACATCAACAGCTATTAGGCATATTAGAAAATGAAAAAGTTTTAACAGATCATCAATCAACCGGTATATTAATAAATCATTAGAACCCTAAAACCAGTTTTAACAGTATTAAGTGGCCGAAACAATACTTAATCAACCATCATCAACCGGTTAGGTCCAGACCAATAAGCGTTATTTGAATGTAACGGTACCTTCCGCAAAGTTTTTTATCCTCCAAAAGGCCATTCATCATGAGCTTGCTGTCGATCAGAAATAGTCATTCAGTTCCAAATTATAACTTTTGCGGGATCATTAAATTTGAGAAACCATTCAAAAGATTGAAGCGTTTTGTTCCGCAAAAAACGAAAACATACGCATCTCTGTCGGCTCAAGCCGCCTTCGAGTACAGTTCCACTCCCAACTTCAGAGCGATATCAAACTCACGTTCACAGGTCATCGCTGGCGATTTATTGCATTCGGAACTGATATGCTTTTGCTAGCTTTGCATTCTTCCTCCTTACATCCACGCTGAAGCAATCGTTAGTAAATATGCAAATCTAGCTTCGTGGGCGACCGGGGCAGTAGCGACGACTGCGGAGTGCCAACTAATAAAGCACAAATAGCGCCAGGAAGGCCAATGCCAATGTCACCTGATCGTGCAGTCTGCCACGAACCAGTATTACCGACTGTCATTGATCGTCGCACTATAAGCATGAAGCATTTATCAGTCAGTCAGTCAGTCAGTCGGTAAGACAGTCCATCAGTGGCAACCGATAGTCGAACAAAGCCGGCAACACTGTGAGACGTTTGCTGAATGGAAGTTGGCGATCATCAACCATGACATTGATGACGTTTTACCGGCCGCTGACGGTGGTCTGTTATAATACACGAAAGTTATGAACAGCACACACCTTCGCATACCTTGATGAGAAGAGGGGAGGGGGACGGTTGTAAGGTGCATACCATATATTACGAACCTTTAATGCGGAGGTGAGCCGGTAGATTGAGGAAACGTGATTAGCAATAAGGCGTTCACGGAAGGCTTCACCGAGATGGCGTATCTGTTGGATTTTATGTGGAACATGAGTTTGAAGATTTCCTTGCGATGGAATTCAAAAATCCGCAGCTAATTAAACAAGTGCGACTAACTGTACGGTTTGTATCAAATATTTGACGATCAATATTGGCTGAGGCTTCAAGTGGACCATCGCAAACACCATGGCCAAATAGTACACCGCAATTAGAATAACAAAGAAATGTATTTAGTCAAACTTTGACATAACAGGTTGAGCAAATAATTCATCAAGCGCGTATTCAAAATTCTTGAACGCTAAAAATCACACGATGTTTTTTCCAATTGTTTAAAGGTCAGTGATTTAGGGGATTTAAAATTTATTCGTGAATTTTCTTTACGACACTCCTTGTGATTACAAACGGTTATTTTTATCCAGGATGACTAAGACCAAAAATAGCAAACAAGGTTTACCGTCCAAACTTGGACGGTAATAAAAGAATATTCTATTTGTGAAAGAGTGCTACCTGTAATAGCGAAAATGGATGATTTTCTGCCTTTGATGATCAAAATTACTACCAAAATTCAATCGAACTTTTCCGGATCGCTATCGGCTGTGACTCAACATTTAACCTACCCTAATAATCATTCTAATCAAGGTGTGAACCGTTTTGATGGCCTCGCATTCCACGCACAAACATGGTATCGAACATAGACACAAACTATAGTTATTAACCTTGCGAACCCGTACCTTCGGATGCCGCCTTAAAATCGAACGATTCAGTCTATCAATCGGAGATTCCAATCCGTGCCGTCATCGAATGTACGAAATTTTACAAAACCCACCGGTAATGGAAATAATAATATTAATGATTCAGCAGATGCAGTGGCGCACGTGAGACGCGGCACGAGCACACCACCACCGCATGCCGGCCTATGGCCGCCGCCGATCATCGCTGGTTCCGGTGATCGATCGGTGCTAAAGGGCGGGTATGAATTACTACCAAGCCACTGGAAACCGTCTTTTTAGTAGCCTGTTCGCGGCGTTGGTGCAGCGAGTAAATAAGCGAATAGAACACGATCGCACCCTCTCAGACACTTGTGCCAGCTATCTCTACACTTGGTGTCCGTATCTAAGCTGGCTCCAACAGCGCAGTCAGTCACTGTAGAACAGTCAACGCGGCCTTCGGTCGTAATAATAGTAATAATTATTCAATGTTAAGATGGAAATAATAATAAAATAGTAGCTCTCCAGAAGCAGCCACGGTAGCCCTCGTTGAAGCGCTGTTGAAGGTGTCAGCATGCGACTCGGCTGTGACGGTCCGTATGGTTAGGCTTAGCGACGCATTGCACTGTGCACCCTTTCGGTGGGTTAAATTGTGCGGGTGCCGTCAGAGTGCGGGTTCACATACCTTAACCACCAGCATCACCACCACTGATCCGTTTATGAATGTCGATTGGGGTGCCGTTCGGTGTCCGGTGTTTGTTTCAATTCAATCAATTCGAAATGGTGTTTATAGATGCTATCAATCAAATTAGAAACGGTGTATTTAAAGTGATTACATGTCGATTAACATCTAGTAGACAAAGCAACAATGATCAATTTGGGTTGGCCCTGCCCTAGTTCGCAGTTTTCACCGACGGACCTCCAGCAGTGAAGGAGGGGGTGGTAGCTTGATTTGCTGGTTCTGAAACACCCGTTAGGTACTGTGAGGTGGAATGAATTTGAAAGCACCTTCAAAAGAGAATTTTTCTTTGAAATTGCTGAATTAATATGCCGATTATGGCATTTTAAATGGCAACTTGTACTAAGATTAGATTTGTTTACGTTTGCTTGTAGATGATTTCGCTTTGCTTGTGAATGATTAGCGGATTCTTTGAAGACAAATGGTTAACGAGTCTGCTAATTAAGTGAAGGGTTGTGGGTTAGAATTCAAGTGATTTCAGTATACATCGGTTAGGCTTCCAAACTAAGCTTCTTCGTTCAACATACTAATTCGTGTTGGAGAGTGTTTCAGCAACAACTTCAGCAATACATTGTTACATGCTTAACTTGAACTTTGAGAACAGGAAGTAGGCACAAAGAAATAAGAACAGTACACAAAAAAATATAAAAGGACTGTCATTTGAAATGAACTGTCGATGGTTATTAAATAAAAAGGGTGGTTATGTACGAAGTGCACTTAACAAGAAAAAAGTTGTCTTTAAAAATCGTACAGACAGTTTCGTTGCGTGAAAAAAAATCAGACTTAGTCAAACTTTGAACCATTGAAGAAATACGCGAGTTATGAGTTATTAAGAAGTAATTATATCAAAACATGTATTTACAAAAAAAAAACTCATCTCATGATACGGAGTGTATAGAAACAGCGAGGCGAATAGGAACAAAATTTTTCAGTATCACAATATTTTTTTCTGAGACATGATTAAGTAAACTGTGTTACTGATACATTTTTATTCGATCGCTTCGAGGCAACACTTCACGAAGTCCGATTGAATTGAAATTTTGTATTAGGACATTTTCCGAGAAGACGTAATTTTTGAGCTCTACTGTTAAACGAAATTCGAAGGCTAATTTTTTGCCATACTTTCCATTAGTCGCCACTCGAGAATTTCCCCAGCAAATCCTAAAAAGCCGAATTTGCTCAAATTTTATTTTTGAGATAACACTAGATCTCGCCGTTACATTTTGATATCGACAATATCATGAACTACTGTGCATTTTACTCATCGGTTAAAAAGTTGAAACTTTGGCTGCTTTGAGGCACGCACTGTAGTTCGATTGAGCATTGCATTCTTGTGAGTGAGAGTGGAACTGACGCATATCATTGTGGGTGCTATTTTACGATTGTACAGTTGTTTTCTCTTTATATACTGACATTACATTACACGTTTTTGGCAAAGTTGTAGAGAATAATAATCATCTTTCCGAAATAAACATACAGTTTTTTTTAAATGATAAAAAATGCTTCATTTTTGCCTTGACCAATCGGTTTCCGATCTTCTACAAAGTTTCTTGGTATAGTTAGGGCGTCATTTTGGATGTTTGAATTGGTTCGGAATTTAGCCGCAAAGGTGGCGTTGCGATGCCTACTTCTTTCCCTTACACGCTAGTGCTTTGCGGTATTGGACAAAGTTGTAGATCTCTAAATTCCATGAAACTTTACAGAATATACAAAATTTATAATTCTTCAAGTTTCAGAGATCTACCAGTTTTTGTAAAATTTGTCTGAATTTCACGTTTTATGTGGTAATTTCATGAGTTCACCCGAATTACTTTCTTACAAATTTTTTCTTGATAGAAATTGAATAATTACGTCGTTTTCATCCGAGTACAGAAGCTTCTGAAGTACTTAGGTGAAAATAATACAATAAATTTGAAAAAATACATAATTTTGTAAAGTAGATATCTCAGCGGGTAAAAGAAGTGTTTTTTGGTGTTTTTGTGATATTTTAGTTCTAATATAACCATAGGTTTCATATAAAAATACAATTGCTATGTATTTATTGCATGAATTACACGGTACAGCACTTTGATGCTCTATTCAACCTATGTGCAGTCTTCAGCAAAGTTTCTCAGTGCAATAAGAACTTCAACTTGACGCTCAGTTTAGTTCGCGATTTGGCCGCAGAGATGGTGCTTCGACACCAACTTTTTATTCTTACACGCTAGAGCTCTGCAGTTTTCGACAAAGTTTTAGATTAGAAAGTTTCATGTAACTTCGTTGAAGAAACAAAATTCCTGTCTCTTAAATTTTTTTGGAATTTACGAGTTTTTGAAGAATTTGTTTGTGTTTTACGTTTTTTGTAATAGTTTTGTGATTCGAAACATTAAAATCACCCAATTGCAGATGGTCCCAAATGCCAAATGCCAAGGCAAATGTAAAATGTTATTAAAAATGTTAAAATAATATTTCTAGTTGTATAGTTCTATGTTATACGCTAAAGTTTTGTAGCTTAGAACGGTCTTTGGGATAGTAATAATTTATTCGAGCTCGCATATGGTTTAAATGCACCTACGTCGATTTCCAATTTCGAGGAGAGTGCACAGAGTAGTGTTGCGAATCGAAGTATGGTGATTCAGAAAATTGCATAATCTTTGCTGATTTAATGTTTCGAATCATAAAACTATTACAACAAAGTGAAACTCAAACAAATTCATCAAAAATTCGTAAATTTCCAAAAAAAATTAAGAGACAGAAATTTTGTTTCTTCTACAAAGTTACATAAAATTTTCTAATCTAGAACTTTGTCGAAAACTTCAGAGCTCTAGCGTGTAAGAATAAAAGTAGGAGGTTGTATCCAAGACACGACCGCATAAATGACGTAGAACTACGTACACTATTAAAAAATGCATTGAGTGTTTCATTACCCTAGTAACACAACTGTTTTTATCAAAGTTTTTTAGAGCTTTTTTGGCTGTATTGAGCGCTATAATACTTTGATAAAACCAATATTTTCACTTGGGTAATGAGTTATAATGTCTACTAATGAAGGGTTGTGAATTTCGTGAACCGGATTCAGCAGTTATTTTTATTTCAACAAGGCTTGACAATTTTCTATAGTGCAATATTTCGTAGATTCAAACAACATTTTTCTGCATTTGGGCAGATGCGTGTATAATTTTCCAATCGATTGCTGCAAGAATGAAGAAAATCGGTTGAAAACCAACCGACCTATAAGCATTTGAAAAGGGACAAATTTCGACCCAGTTTTTCAGTTTGCATCCCTGTGTGGTATGCTAAAGTAAAACGTAGTTCTACGTCAAAAAGTTGGTGTCGAAGCGCCATCTCTGCGGCTAAATCACGAACTAAACTGAGCGTCAAGTTGAAGTTCTTATTACACTGGGAAACTTTGCTGAAGACTGCACATAGGTTGGATAAAGTATCAATCCAACAATATCATGCAATAAATACATAGCAATTGTATTTTTATATGAAACCCATGGTTATATTCAAACTGAAATAACACAAAAACACTGTGTCTATACTGTACGGTACTGTTGCTTTCACGAGCATGTTTTCTTTCAAGACATCAGTTTTTATTACGTTCTAACAGCAGATTTAGAAATTGTTCCAAAAAAGGGATATTTCAAACTTTTCGAAAAACCTTTACCTGCAAGAGATCAGATTAGTCTAAGTTCATAGAAGCAAACATAAATTGACCTATTGGGACGAGGAGACTTTGTCATTTTTTTTTTTTTGATATTGATAATAGAATATCAGAGGCAAAGGTGGATGTCTATTAGAGTGGCCGTATTCGAAACTATCGATCTTGATTAGCGCCGGGCTGAAAAAGTTTCCTTTTGACCTCTACACTAAGCCACGAAAATTTGAAGTTAATCGGAGTTCATTTAAAAGACCCACAAAGCGCTTATATTTTAGAAATCGATTTACATGAAAACTGTACGGTGTTTTTTCTTTTTTCAACATATGTCTCTCGATAAACGTATTCAAATACACTTGTATTTTTATAAAACGTTATATTATTGTCCTAATTTAAGTTTAAAATAAGCTAAAACTTTTGGTGTTTGTTAAAAAGTTTGGAATTTGAATGAGATGGGTATTTTATTTTTAAAATCAAGACTAAGTTCAAAACTAGAGAAAACATTGGTTTTGTATAAAACGAGATGGGATAAATTACATACTAGTAACTGTCCAGGATTTTGATCCTTGCGACATTCGACATCAGCTATTTAAGGCCTAACGGTATTAAAACCAAAAATGGCCGACTTCGAGCCACCACTTTCAAACAATTTTCAAAGGCACAAGACTCAGAAATAGATAATGCATTCCCTATGAAAACGCTGTTTTATGTTTGCTGCGGCGAAGCAAACATAAAATAGCGTTTTTACAGGGAATGCATTATCTATTTCGGAGTCTTGTGCTTCTGAAATTTCGAAGTGGTGGCTCGAAATTGGCTGTTTGTGGCTTCAATACCGTTTCACCTTAAGGACCATTCGCTTTTAATCGCCTGATCATTTTTTGTTTAATTTCAAACGGGATATCAAGCCAATCCAACTTATTCTGCGCTTAAATACCACAAGCGATTCTTCATCTTTTCAGTTACAGCGTCTGAAACGACTATCAATTTCGATATATGCGAAAGAATCACGTAGAAAATTCATAATTTGAATCATACATTAGATAGCATTCGTACACCCAAAAAACACCTGAATGTGAGGTTTGACTATAAAAAGGGACATGCCTCGAATGCAATTCATGGTCAATGATCAAAGCAAATATTTTGTCAGGCAACAAATTTTTTGTTACCATGAATCTTGCGTGTGATAAGTGAAAAAGGGTCGCTTTACAACCAAGAAATGTGAATGCTAACTCCAAGAGCACTTCGTAATCACCGCGAACTTAATTGCATAAAATTGCTTGATTCGATTGCAATCTTCATCGAACCATTTCGAGCAAATATTTGGATCATTGAAGCTGTAAATGATTTCGTTTGATGCTCTTGTAAAATGGTTGAAGAGAGGTGTTTAAGGTCCGATGCTTTTGCCATGTGATATATTTTGCATAAAAGTTCATAGATATGAAGAGCACAAGTAATATTGGTTAGTTTTTGAAACTTTACGAAATATTCCAATCCACTAGCGTATGAGCTTCTTATGCGATATTTTTGCCGGAGCTTGAATCAAGCGCGCCTTAGAACTTTTTTTTTCGTTGCTCATAAGAATTGCAATTCGGTAAACATGAATTCTACCGACTATATTTGAAAAAAAAAAAACACTGTCCTAGTGAATTTAGATAACAGTGCTGAACTGTTTCATAGAAAATAATAATAATAATAATACTAAAACTAACATTAAATCCATACAAAAAGCTCTTAATAACTTTAATAATTTTGCTTCACCAATCCGATTGTGACGGTTTACTAGGGATATAATCACTGAATGGCAGCTTCAAATCCTCTAACGAATACAAGGGGTCATTTATTTATTACGTAACGTACTCAGTAGAAGGAGATATTCAATGAAGAGTTCCATTGTGCAAGGCCCTCATGCAAAATTGTGTTATTCAGGGATGGAGGGTATTTAAAACTGCTAAAAATTAGCGTTACGTAACATGTGCATGTCCTTAATGACATGGTTTTATGATTAAAGAGTATTTCGACGCAAAATATACAACAATTTTAAGAAAGTAACGCAAAAAACTTCATAATGAGATAAAAAAACAGCAATTCTTATGAGAATCTATTCTTTTAAATATAAGCATTTTGTGGGTCCAATAAATGAACGCGGATCAACTTCAAATTTCCATGGCTTATTTTTGGAGTAAAAAGGAAACTTTGTCCGCCCGGCGCTCATCGAAATCGCTTGATGTTACAAATATGGCCACTCGTATGTCTATTCTTGTTGTCTGTGCTAGGAATGCTCGTATGTGATTGGTTCTTGTTCGCAGAAATTTGTCTTTGAAACTTATTATCAATTTTCAGCGCTGAGCAATGAAATAATAGTAATAACTAGCGTATTACCAAATTGTCCATCATTTTATCTATCCTACTTGTTATCCTTCATGTTGTTATGCTGTTATTATCGTTTGAAATCTGACGCAACATTTGCCAGTTTCATTTCCTTTTTACAGAGTGTATCCCAGTATAGAAAACAAAGACGTAGTCCCACGTCAAAAAATACTTTTTTCAAATTTTCAAAAAATATAGATTTTTTGATGGACAATTTTTAAAAAAAAACATGGTTTGCTAATACTTGCTACCCGCTGAGATATCTACTTCACAAAATTATGTAATTTTTTTTTTTAATTTTGTGTATTATTTTCACCTAAGTACTTCAGACACTTCTGTACTCGGATGAAAACGATGTAATTATTCAATTTCTATCGAGAAAAAATGTGTAAGAAATTAATTCGGGTGAACTCATAAAATTATCACATAAAAACGTGAAATTCAGACAAATTTTACAAAAACTCGTAGATCTCTGAAACTTGAAGAATTAGAAATTTTGTAAATTCTGTAAAGTTCCATGGAATTTAGAGATCTACAACTTTGTCGAATACCGCAAAGCTCTATTGTATAAGGGAAAGTTGGCATCGCAACGCCACCTTTGCGGCTAAACTCCGAACCAATTCAAACATCCAAAATGGCGCCCTAACTATTTTTTTTCCTGTATGGACTTCCTCACTGCGACCAGAATCGTAGATCTATTGTAAGATATGCCCGGGTGTTTGCTGTATCCCGCACTTCTGTTAAGAGCAATATGTAGTGGAAAGTAGGTAAAGAAGGACACCCTAAGGTTTAATCTAAATAATTACTTAGGTATTGCTATTTAGATCGCAGTAGTCATACAAATTGAATCTTAAGGTCATTTGTTTTCATAATCATTTTTGGTATTAGTGAACTTCCTACAAGTTTTATGTGTTTTGGGTCTTCAAAAATTAGACTACAAATTGCTGTTTTTTGACATGGTTGGGAAAGACGGACACTTGGGGTGGGTAAGATGGACACTACGAAGGTAAAGGTGGACACTCACAAAAAAGATGTAGTACATTAAGTATTCTTTTGAATTATGTGTTAAGTAATGGCCATACATTACTCTACGTTATTAGAGTCCATCTATACATCACGTGAACAGTTTGAGAGGATGGGTTTCGATGAAGGCGAAAATTCTCCGCCTATATGTTCTGTTCTAACTGCTGAGTGATTAATATCTGCTGGTTTCTCTCGCGGGTGTACTTTGTGAACATCTTTAGTACACAACAGATGCTACATGTGAAAATTTTTGGAAAATCCATGTTTCCATCTTTCTCTACCTTAGTGTGTCCGTCTTGCCCGACCTGGTTGTAAATTTTTCAAACGATCGTAACTCTTCATCGGAACATCGAAAATCTGCTGGATTTTCACTAGAAAACCGAGGAAAGACTAATTAATCACTTTACTATTGTGAACAAATGAAAACACGTAAGTTTCACGAGTTTTTCACTATTTTCCGTGGAATAAAAATTACATCAAATTGCGCGTTCACGAAAATATTCTTTGTTTTTCTTACAAATTTGACAGCTTGCTTGCTGGAAACCGATGATGCAACTCAAAAGCATTAACACACTATAAAGAAGGTATTCGCATCACTCAACTATCATAATACATTTTAGTTTGTGAAATATTAAAAGTGTCCATCTTACCTGCAGTGTCCGTCTTTACCTACTTTCCCCTACCGCTATTGAGAAGTGGCATGCTTATTATTATTGTTCATCAGTGCTTGTGTGTAATGTGCTACTCTTCCTTACACGCTTACTGTTCTACTATACCGATACTCGTTCCTCCTGCCAAATATCACCAATTATAATTCCCTGGAGAAGTTTCGTCGTGCGTCCTTCTGGCCAGTTTTATTGATAAGAGGGACTTATTTTTTTGTTAAGAGGAAGTCACGCAAAGGTATTGTAGATTTCAGCGTAAAGGAAGGGTAACTGGTGGGAGCCTGAGAATAAACCCATGCTTAAGTCCTTTTTGACATCGGATGGCCTAGTTCTACTAAGATTCGAACCCACGACCATCCGCTTGACAAAGCGGACGCTGTAACCTTGCGGCTATGCAGCTCCCCACGCCCTAACTATACCATGAAACTTTGTAGAAGAGCGGAAACCGATTGGTCAAACCCTAAGAGCGCTATTAATTTCATCCGCTAGATTCCATTTCTGGCCCAGTGTGCATTGTAATCGGATTTTTACTTCAGAAGTTATGTATCAAAATGTAAAAATCACGAAACATCATTATCTCAAAAACTTCACAACTGATTTGAACAAAATTTTAATGAACGGGTTACCTTGAAAACCCTTAATTTTTGAATTTTATAACGATTGAACATGTGCTTCCTAAGTTATGGAAAGAAACGTAGTCTGGAGACTGTTTAATCTCACTCATGTTTCTCAGAGATGGTTGGACCAATTTGCATAAAATCAGTGTCAATTGGAGGGTCTAGTTGTCCCATAAGACCCTATTGATTTGTTTTGCAATCGGAAATAAGCGAAATTGATTGATCAAAATGTATTGTACTATTTGAACGTTCCCGGTATTGCTCGTGATTAAAGTGTTCGAAATTAGGAGTCATTTTTTTATTTCGCTATTTCTTCAGCACAAATATCATGTCATATTTTACATTTTATACTTCAATTATTACTTCAAATACAACATCAACCCAAACCCAAAGAGTAAATACAGGTCGGACTCGATTATATACAGACTCGATTATATATTGACTCGATTATATATGATTCGATTATATATAAAATTGTATATAATCGAATCATAAATTTTTTTTTTCAGTTTTGAATATAACTTACCTAAAGCAGCAACGTCGTATAGGGATCGTCCAAAAATACGTAACGCTTAGGGGGAGGTAAAGATCTGACAAAACGTCGCAATCAATACTAAAAATTTTGAAGATCTATACAAAAAGCGTTACCTAGAGGAAAGAGTGGGTCGAAAATAGTTTTTATTTACGGTACGTAATTAATGGACGTTCCCTTCAGTCCAATATGACGTAACGCAACATTTTTTGACCCAAAACGTTGATTTTTGAGCTCTAATGTTTCAAATGAAGTAAAGCTGATCTAAAACAGAAATATCGCGAGGGAACGTTTACAAATTATGTAAAGCTCAGAAAACGGGAAAGAGTGTTGGGTTGGCAAAGTGTTGCAACCCATACGAAAAATTTAAACAAAAAGCATGGCTTAGGGGAAAGGAGATCAACAATAATTATTATTGCCTTACGTTATAAATAAGCGCTTCCTTTTTGATTCATAAAAGTCCATTCAAATGTTACATAACGCAAGCAGGGCTGAGGAAATTTTTTATGCCTGGTGTGCTGAGTATTGGAAACATGCTAGACAAAGTGGTGGGGGTTTTCCGGAAGTCCAATATTTATGTCACGTTAAATTTGAATGGACCCTAATATTACTATTTCAATGTTAAGGTTGAGTCGATAGAGATTGACTCTTTTTAAATACTTATTTTTATGAAGTTGAAATCAATACTGGTGACCAAATATTTTAATAAATTAAGGCAATGTTTTTAGCTAATCTACTATCTATCGCTAATCTAGCTAATCTACTATCCACCCAATACACATCACGCAGTGCAAGTTGCAATACACGCCGTGTAGTGTTTCTATGCAAAAGTGGCACCCGTGCAGCACGGTGCACGCATATGGCAGAAGGTTATTATACAAAGTCAATGTACCTAAAATGTTTCTCCGTATGGTCATAGTTTCAGTCCTCTAGTTTCAAAATATGAAT